>NC_045171.1:24594137-24596637 GCF_900700415.2 Clupea harengus | reverse complement strand
AATAAAATCAGGTGTTTTGTCTGTTTAATCATTCAAGGGATTCCATTTATCTCTTGTTCATTATGACCAGACAAGCAGTAGTACTTTTAAATGACTTTAAGAGTAAATAGCCTTTAGAAGCCTAATTATAACTTGATTTTCACTTTATTGGCATTACAAATTAATGTAGAGGAGCTTCCGTGTCACTCCACTATTTAAACTCTTCACTCCCTTCACTTCCTTGTCTGGCCTCGTTTCGTAAAGGACTTTACCCTGAAGACACAAGCTCCGGACTGTTCGAGTCCCGTGTTCGTTCTCTACTTTAACTCTGACTTCCAGGTCACCTTATCTCTCCGCATTCTCTCCATAGCTTACCTAGTTTGTCTTTGTTTAATCTTTAACTTCTGGGGGTTGTATTTGTGGACATTTAACTTCTGAGCATTATATTTGTGGACATTGCCGACGTTTATTCCCAGTCTTTTGTGTTCAGTCCTCCCTGCCAGTTCTACTCTTGTGTTCTGGCTGTATCCAATAAACTCTGTCTACCTACGTGTCTCTGTGTCGCCTGAAGTCTGTGACATTCCGTGGCACAAGTGGTTAGTGCATGGAACTTATACAAATGTATTTAAAAGCTGACAGTTAGTGACAGTTAATGAAGGTAGCAGATCTATTCCTGCAGCTGAAGTGACCTTAGGAGATCTCTCTTCCTCACGTGCAGGTAAGAATGTGGCAGAACATAACAGTCCTTGTGAGTCGGCTGTTGAGTGGTTGTTTACCATCACAACCAAATTGAAATTGTTACAGTAAATGACTCATAGGCAGCCATGAAATTATATTTAGGCATGTTGTGTTTGAATAAATGCCTCCAAATCACAATTCATTGATTGAAGCTATCGGGGGAACACACTCAAAGGAGGAGGAAATGAAAATAAACATCCCATCTCTCCGCTCCTCTCCGCTCCTCTCCTCTCTATTGGATATGTGTGTGCAGTCTCTCTGCTTCTCTAGCCAGCAAATGTAAATACGGATATCACACAGGGTAAATCAAATCTGAGAATCATTTTGACCAACAACAATCTGTGGAGGAAATGGCAAAGACAAACTAATAAACATGCTTGTGAAGGCCTGGTTCTTCCACTCCAGCGCTGGGTTACATTTAGCCTCCAATTACAGGCAGGATCCAATGCCCAGAAACAAACACATCCTTTTAAATAAATGAGCCTAATTGTGCTCAGACTTTTGGCCATGCTTTAATTTGCCAATGCGCCTGTGGGATAAATAGTGGAATTCTCTCCGCCTTGGGGCTAGCCCGTGGTTAGCATGAAAATGATAGGTTTACCAAAGTTGCCTTTGAGGAGGAGGAAAAAAGGAAACAAAGTTATGGCTCATACTTTTTTGTGTGCGTGTGTGGCAACTTACCTGCAGTGATGGAGGCCAGGCGCACGTAGTCATAACCCTTCTGCACGGCCTCGTAGGGATAATTCTCCACCAGGTTAAGACCTGAGAGAGCAAGAGTTACGGTTAAGGTTGCAGCCGAATGCCATTCTAACGGCTGTCATTAAAAGATAAAGCGGGCGGAAACACCTTTGGCTATTGCTGAGGCAGCTGTTTAATGTACGGCCTATGGAGAGCTTCCCTGGCTCTCGCTGTGGCTCCACTAGACCTGCTACATCAGCATGCATGGAGGTGCATCTATACCCGACCCCTGCAACACCACAGCCCCAGGACTAGCTCCCACAGTCTCAAGTGAATTCAAGACTGAATGCTATTGTATTTTTATTTATATTTTGTATATATTATTGTAAACTGTATTTAATAGCATGTTAAGTATGCTGTGAGTCACTCTTCCTTAAAGCATGCACTCTTTGAGTCAAATGAGAATATTCGATGTAATAATGTTAGCCTGGTATAATCAGCCCCAAAATCACGATATGAAATTCACTTTGTGCAATGACTGAGCTGAGAGCAACAGGTAGGTAGGTGGAGCACGGCAATCGAAACATGGCATCTGACCGTGAATGCCGGACTGGTGGAGACTCCAGTAGATGCTCAGGCAGTTCTTCTCCTTCTTCATGCCCCTCCGGCACTGGCAGCCGCGCAGCGGGCTGGAGAGCAGGGCCGACACGGCGTTGGCACACTGGCTGCGGGCGCCAGGGCCCAGCTTCATGCTGCCGTTGCCCGCCACGCATTGGCGCAGCGTGCGCAGGCGCGGGCTGCACGTCTCGTCGCTGGAGCAGGAGTCCCCCGCCAGCATGCAGTCCGTCCCGGCAGACAGAGTCTCCTGAAGGGCTGTGGGACCGAGGGGGGGGACATTAGCACCAAAGGCAGGCGAGGGACAGACAGTAGGTGGTGCATAAAACAAACAAATAAATAAATAAACGAATCAACTGATGAATTAACTAACTAATTACCTGACTGACTGATGAACTGACAAACTAACTAAATATTTCATAATGTGCTGGAGAGGCCTATGAACACTATAAGAGGTCCTGGAGTAGTGTGAACAGGGCACCTGACTCAT
>NC_045171.1:24439137-24591637 GCF_900700415.2 Clupea harengus | reverse complement strand
TTGTAGGTGACACAAAAGCAGGACACCAAAGACAACATATCTGTGTGTCTCTAAGGGGCTGCAGTTGGATTTGATTCCCTTCTTGAAACCTGGGCTACAATCTTCCATGGACACCACCTTTATTGCCTTTTTAAAAAGCCCCTTTTTCCTCCATAGGGAAACCGACGTCCATTGTGACTTGCTCCATTCTGCTTTCGGAAACTATGAGGCAAAAATTGCTCTGAGTGCCGTATCGATTTCCAGAAGACAATCTGCGGCGCCGGGAGAATCCTAAATAGCTGCCATGATTGTACAGGCGAAGAGTACAATCTTGTGAGTCTATGTTCCTACTCTAATCCTGAGGATTATTGACCCTGTAGCTCAGCGTGCCTCTCTCACACTGTGGCTGAGTCCCCCCCCCCCTCCCAACGCCCCCCCCCCCCCCCCATCTGACACAGCAGGCCGATGCAGTATTGACCAGGGAGGGGATCGGCCCCACAGTGGGCAAAGAGAAAGGCAAATGCACAGGTGGACAAACACATTTCATTAGGTTGGGAGGAACACGTCTTGTTCTTATATATATCAATATGGGAAAGTCTGGGTTTAGCTCAAATATATTAATTCATTATATTAAATGATTAAGTTAAAAAAATTATAATGAAATGATGTAGTGTATAAATGATGTCATGTACAAACATGAATAATACATAAACAAATATAACCATAATAAATAAATGAATAAATAAATCATCAGTAAACTGCATGAAGTGGTGTATCCTGTGCTCTCTGTATAAGTGTGATGGGAAGGGAAACTTGTAAGATCATCTCTCACAATGGTGAGGCCCGTCAGACAGTCTGATGAGCTTGAAGGTGGGAAAAGCCCTGACTCTCCTCCACCACGCTGGTGTCAGTTTTGTGCTGCGTTGGCGGAAGCCGGGATAGAGACACCGTACATCACCAATGCAAATGAGACTTGATTTGACATTTCCAGTAAGCCCGTCTCAATGGAGCAGCCGGGTTTAGCCAATTAACCACGTCAGTAATCAATTCCTCCAAAGCATTGGCTAAGTCTTCACTTATCCTGCCACATTCATCACCCACAGATTAGCTGATCAGTTACCCAGATGCACTGGCCTAATGGTCCACCCTGGATTGAATGAGATTCAAAATGAAAGGTAACTTGAACTCTGCTGGAATGACACTGAAGAAACTCCTCACCTTCTCCTATACCTGTGGCACCTCATACTGTTTGCCTGGGGGAGGGAGGTGAATCTATGATTAAATGTCAAACCATAGTTTAATTAATTATAGTTCATTATCTGTGTGCCCCCATGTGTGGTTTACCTCTTTGGGAAGACTTGGGAAAAAACGTCCATCTTGAGAGAGAGTGTCATGAGCATCAGAACCAAAACCAAATGCAGACTGCACCTGCAGCTACACCAGACTCTGACACGTGGCCACACAGCCACATAACCAAAACGCTGAAAACTCCCCACTTCAAGTTATCATTTTCATTTAATTGCCTTCATGGCATGGGATAGTTCTTTCTAACAACATGGCCACGTGCGTAGTTTTACACGGTCGTAGCAACAGGAGACTATTAACTCACCGTGTGTCACAGCAGCGGTCATGACCCAGTTTGACTGACATGTTTGGAGGAAAAGCAGCATTTATTCATTCCGTAGGTTTGAGTGACCTGAGCGAGCGGCCATTTTAGAAGCCTGTGATTCAGCCTTATTAGCGGCCCAGTCCTCCCCGCTCTTGTCAGGAAATGTAGAAGGGAGATGAGATGGCAGGACCTGGCTGACTCATCCCCATTCTTGACCCATTCCAGCTCTCATTTCTACCAATCAGAGCGGCTCGCTGGTCTCTGCTGTTTATGAGTAAGACATCTACACCAGCACACCCTGATGCACTTTGATGCAATTACGTAAAAGCTAATTCTGTGTGTGTTTCTGGAAGCATGTTAAGAGAGTACAAACCACCGGTAACATCATCTGTGCAATAGAGAAATTAAATCTGAAATAGGCTATTTAACTTTTAAAATGGCCTACCTATACCCTTCCAAGGGACCTTTAGCTTTGATTTGCATTACGTAACTATAACATTGCAGTAGGCTGCCAATGGCTGTGGCCTGATGGACTTCAAGAGAAGTACATAATGGCATGAGAGCTTACAATGTTCACGGTCAGTTTCTTATAAATGTCCCTTTTACATTATGGTGATGGTCTTTTTATAGCTCCATATTAAAAAAAAACACAGGCTTTAGAGAACTGATCATTTCCATGATTCAAAGCATTTCAAATAACATTCTCCTTGAAACATAACAACCCCCTCGTACTTTTTCAAAGCTTTTCCAAGAGCAGAAGAACTCGGGGAGAGCAGGTCCTATTAGCCTGGCACGCACTAATACATTAACATCAAAGGCAGAACCCCCCCAAAAAGACAAAGCAAAACGTTTAACTACTTGCTACCACTTTGTGCTGAAATGTGCCTCTCCAGTGTTTCTGAAAGACATCAAACATATTCAGGTAGACTTGAGAGATGGCCAAAAGCACAGGCTTACATTCCTGTAAAATGTTTTGATGGAGAATCAATTCAGACAAATTGAGTTTCAAGGGAATTATAATGCGTGGTGGTCAGAGTTATTTCCAAGCCCACAATGCTACTGATTCTGTTCATTGTTCACAATCACTTCAGCAACAGAGACACTTGAACAGAGTGACCTCATCCCAACTCACCACTGTGCCGAAGACCCACAGGACATGATTGCGTTCTGCACATTCCTGCATTGCAGATCGCGATTAGCCTTTGCTACACACCATTCTTTGATTTCAATAGTTCATATTAAGAAATTTCACAAGAACTGAAGCCCGAAAAGACTTGCTCAACACCTTACTCCGTGGGATATTATCTTAACAAAAGGATTAAAGAAATGATTGCAAGCCCGACACATTTCCACCAGCAGCACCCCCGCACCCCATGCATCAGTGATGAAGTCTAAAACCAGCCGGGACCAGGACTTGGGGGATAAGCCTCCCGCTGCTTCATTGTGTTCTGTATGAAGCCTGGGCCTCCGTGCATCCACCTGCCAACCCCCCCATGGCTACAAGCCATTGACTAATATGGGCTTTGTGATTAGTCAATGTCCATTACCTCGGGCAGGACATGATCCTGGTATAATCTCACACGAGGAGAAAAGAGCTCGGTTCAGGCCGCCTGCGTCCGCTTCGGGGACCAGTGGCAAAGAAAACACTTATGAATTGCCATTATTATTCTCCCTGATTTTCCTGCGTGGCACTTAGATCAGATAACTCTCGTCACGGCATCTAGATGGAAGGGAAGCCTCGGTGCGCCTATACACTTCTAGTGATTTTGGAGTGCGTGTGTGTGAAGAGCTGCAAATCTAGGCGAAAAAGGTAGAGATGGAGGGGGAAGGATAAGATCTCACTTCACAAGAGATCTGAAACACTGTTGCAATTCAGCCTGAGAGGAATGAGGTTCCTGAGAAAAAGAGGGGAAAGAAGAACAGAAACACACACACACACACACACACACACACACACACACACACACACACACACACAAACACACACACACACACACAACCACACACACACACCTACACACACACACACACACACACACACACACACACACACACACACACACACACACACACACACACACACAAACACACACACACACACACACACACACACACACACACAACCACAGAGTCATGGCTTTGCTGCAATTGTATGAAGGTATTAGATAAACATATAGCTGTGATCTGCACGAATCCTGACACTGAGAGAATGCCCACACTGGCTCACTGGCACAGTGGGTCATTCCTTAAGGTCTCGGGAAGCGCTGGACCTGCTATAAACAACACAGCTGCAGCGGTCGCCATGGCCTGGGAAGGATGCCAAAGGCAGTCCCCGTGAGGGGCCGGTGGCACGCTCCGGAGCGGGCACAGTCATCTGGGGCAGTATCACCACTGACTGCAGCACGCTTGCTTATTCATTGGCCTGTGTGAGGGCAACTGGCTCTGTGGTGGCGCCACACACACACACACAGCAGCAACGATCTCCCAATTAGATCCACACAATTTGCCACAGCAGAAGGTGAAAAGCAACATTTCAGCCATTTAGCCAAGCTAATAGGTAGGACGTGTGTCCTGACACGGAACACTTAGTGCAGCTAGGCCGTACACATGAGGATACCAGAGGATAACCTTGATCAGTTAAGTATGGTCAAACAGTCGTTAAGACTATTTGATACTTGGGAACAGTGTTGGTATTAGGTCTGTGATCTCAAAAGAGCCGCAAAAGCATGTGTTTGGATCCACCAAGACTGTGTATTAATGATAAGAAGAGAAACAGCAGCCAAGCCAATAGTCAAGCCAGTGAACAGTGCATCTGTTTTCATATGACTTGGCTCTATTCTTCAGCTGATGCATTATGCCAAACAATGCCTTTTAATTGTATGTAAAGAAACATGTGCGTGGGGATGCATGGTTTTCAATGCTTAAACCGTACAGTGTGATGTGCTCTGGCAACGCAGAAGCAACATGTATGCCTTGTGGGTTCTAAGGGTTCTTAGTTCTAAGGGGCCTTCTTCTTGAAAGGAGCGCTTCAGACAGGTACGGTGTGGGGCCGTGTTGAAAAAGATTATTGAGCACAAACATTGTCCAAACACCAACATGTTGCATGCGCCTCATTTGAGATTCAAAGCATGCATAGTTTCCAAGGCTGCGGCAGGCTGAGCAGGTACAAGTCATCATAATTGCCACCTGAGAGTCATTCGCACAATAACTTTCCCGTCATGACAAAGCAGCCCGCCATATCTGCCCAAACAACCAGGCCCAAGTGTCACTAACAAGAATATGCCAACGAACAGCAATTCTTTTAGTATGCAAAACTGAACGCCTCCTTTTTTTTCTGTACCCTTTCTCGCCCCATCTTGGTGGCATTTCATTTGATTCATTTCTCTGACTTATAAAATAGATTTTAATTATAATATTGTCTAATGGAAAGAAGTTGCAGACGATTTGCGTGAACCATGGCAGCCTGTCAAAATGGAACCTCAAGGTCACAACACAATGGGCGTTTTTATCTCAAAGCACCAGTGGTGGCATTATGGTAACAAAGAGCATTGGCTTCTAATGGTGGCAATTAACTTATCAGCACACTGTCTTTCAGTCAGTGAATTTGAGAAGGCGACGCGTCTGATTTATTTTTCGCACAGAGATAGTGAGAAAGCTATTGTGCGCTGGGAAAATGTCTGCCATCAAGGATCCGCGGCAGCCGAGCGTCAGCGCTGAGTGCTTGTTTGGGTCAAATGGCAGTCCCAAGCACCGCATCATCCTCTGAGGAAAATGGAAGAGACATTTCTCACTCTCACGGATGTTCAAATCATTTCTAAAAAGCCATACTGAGAAAGAAGCTTTTTTTCCCTTCTTTTTGTTAGGCATCATAATGAAGGCCAAGGTTTCTTTGGTATATGAGAATACTTTGAGAAGGCTTTTTTGAAACATCTTGGACAGAACAAACAAAAATTCTATTCTGCCCAGAAGGGTTGTCCTCAACTCAGGCGATAAATACAAACTTCCACCAAGGAGTGGATTTTGGGCATAGTCTTCTCTGACAGGGAACATTTGCATGCACCGATCACAAACCATCACGGCCTGAGTCTGATTTATCTATCTGGCAAAAGGATATCATGCTCCTTTTATTGGAAGAGTGGCGGCGCATTATGCCTCCATATCTCTGTACTAGCAAGGAAACAAGCCTGTGTTGCGGGTTAATGCAATTAATCTCTCTTGGATATCCTTGAAGTTAATATCCTGACAGGCTTTAAAAAAAAAGAATACAATTATTGTTTTAAAAGGTTAAACCTCTTTAAAGACTCAAGCACCTGGGAAGAGGTCGTCAAATTAGTCTGAGTTGCTTCAAATGGCATCAGCAGTAAACAAATGTCATTCATCCTTTTGTTGTTATTTCTGTTCAGATAATGTTACTTAATCAGACTAAGGCAGAAGAATAAATACATGCCACATAAGACTATTTTCAACCAAATGTCTCTTTAAATGGAATGGAGAAAGAGATTGCATTTCTCCATACCATTTATGGTTATCCATCACCATAAACATTGCCTCCCATATCTTACGCACTCCCCATTCATGTAGGGTACTGCTCTTGTGTTTGACACACTCGGCTCTTTCCAGCCCTGACCAGTCTCAGTCCAGTCTTTTACCTCCATAGAAAATAGAGCTGTCTTCTCCTGCTCCCACAAGTCACAACACAGCGGGTGCCAGAATGACTGCTAAAAACGTTTAACATTTAAACTCTAAGATTAAAAGATGAAAAGATCTAACATCGTTTCAGTACCTAGTTCTGAATTTGCCAATGTGTTCCATTAGATGAGTCTAGATGATTCAAGTGAATGTGTATCACATATAACGAATGTTACACAATTTACATGCCAGGCCTAAATCAATTCTTCAGAATGGGTGCATTCATTGGATAGGCGCCATTTGATCTCGACAAAAATACCATGTTGAAAAAAACCTTGGCTCCGCGTGTTTTATCTAGTAGAAGGTGGTCCTTCTGTCGGCGTGACATGAATGACGTGACTGACAGCAGCATGGTGGCATGATCTAGAGTAGTCCTCACTTGGACTGCAGGTAGGTGGCAGCTCGGACCTTGTGGTATATAGACGGTGCAGGGGAGGCTGGAGTGGAAGCACAAGTTACACAAGTGGCAGAGCCATCACACCAAACTGTCTGTCACCGGGGAGACGACAGCTGTGGGAAGAGGAAGAGGAGGAGGAGGAGGGTCTGTGCATGCTAAACACCCTGTCAGTTTGAATGATAGGCTCTTGCGCTGATGAAGGACCACGCCGCACGTCAAGCTTTCCCGGGGGCCTCTGCTGCTTGCTAATCAGGGCCAGGTAAAGTCTTGCACGCATTCAAAGGAAACACTAGCCAGACACGCTGTAAGATTTGGGGAACTTTGAATCATTCCTGCTCTCTGACGCAATAAGACCATCTCCAAGTGAGCTGGTGTTAGCGCTCTCTGTTTCTTCATCTCGTGGCTCATTGTAATCCCCTTACAATCCACTGTTTGCATCATTAACCGTCCTTACAAGGTTTTAGAGTGCTCCTACCATCTTGGAGTTATCAGAGATCATTTCTCAGAGCATCCCTACAAACAAAACGTGTGTACACACATGAAACTATGAATATGCAAATGACTGTGTACAAACAAGTCATTGTGAACAAAATGATTAGGTCTCTCTCAAAGCAAATATTTCTAGTTACACAAGGAACAAAGGAACATACAGTATTCTCAGGGAGGATCAACACAAAGGATTTCTATTATCGACCTGGAGCTTAAAGACCTTGAGACCTGGGCCTCTTCACAACTTTAAAGAGCTCACTGACGATACCTGAGAGCTCCTCGGTACACAGTTTAAACACGTACCTGTATATAAGCACCTAGAATATCTTTACGCTTGGCTATGATGTTAAAAGACTTGAAATAAGAGTCCAAATGATCTGCCAGGGACTTAGAATACAGGTATGAACCACGGCGCGTGATAATCCGATGCCATCACATTATAATTATACATCTGTTATAGCATGTAGCCGCTGAAGAGATACGAACCATCATCACGATAGCTCTAAGGGCACTTCATGCTGTATTCTGAATGTCATCCGTGTACAATGGAGGGTGTGGGGCGCTGTTCATGTCAGTAAAACCGATTTGTCAACCCCATTCGTGATTTACGTCAGATCACACGCATGGTGCTCCGCGTGCCGGGGACGCTGAGCAGACCCAGGAAGCCGCTCTGAACGAGTCCCCATTCTGGCAGCAGTTCTGAGCTGAGCGAGACTCGATGATGAGCCCTGATACTGTTGCTGTGCTCACGGCCCAGCCTGGGCGTGGGGCTGATAAGATTTCATGCCGGAGCCAAATCTGCGCTGACGCTGAGCTTCTAAGAGCCCCGCAGGAGGTACCCCCGGAGGCAGCACTGAGCGAGCGGTGAGACTGGTGGCACACAATCACAATACTCTGCTGCACAGTCGCCAGAGAAAGGACACAAATGGTGTGTCGATAGACAACCAAGAAAAGACCGGACAAGGCCTCAAAGGACAAAAACAGCAAACCCTCTCTTTGTGGTTGAAGATCGGTCAACGGACAAGATAAAGAAAGAGAAAGAGACAAAGAGAGAGAGAGAGAGAGAGAGAGAGAAAGAGAGAGAGAGAAATGGAGCTTTCAGAGGATTGCAGACCTTCCTCTGAAGACCCTCAGGGGAAACAGAGAGATCAGCTGCAGTGCCACTGCACACACATTCCTCTGGGTTCAGCGGGAACGTCCCCACTGTGAGAGGTTGTGCTGTGGTCCAAGAGGATCCACACGGCTCCATTCTTGAGGTCTATTGAGTCACATCTCACAAAGACACTGAGTCTGAGGCATTGACCCAAAACAAAGTGACAGGGAACAGGATAACAGTATGATTCTCTGGATGTCAACACCATCCAGTGTCAGCCCAGATCAGTCCTGCAGCAAAGGCACGGCGAAGCTTGAGCAGAACTGTCCATTTCTAGTTGCTTTTAAAAGCAAGCCTTTGAAACGTGGTCCTGCTGGGATGCAGGTGTTTAATGTCTGCACCAGAACCATTATCCACTCCTGGTTCTGAACTCTGCACGTCCATGCCGTGAAGTAACCTGCTACCACTGCACAATTAATCACACGTCAAAATGACAAGCACTGCGCCAGTAACGCGTGCCAGAGGGAGTAGGGTCATCAACTCTGGGTCTCGAGAGGAGCAAGATGGCTGGGAACACAGTCAGATGTCTCCCCGGTGGCTCATTTGCATCCTGTAAAGGTGAATTGCAACATGGGATTATGGCAGGAGCCACCTGCTTACTTGCCGTTGGAGACAGCCGGCAGGTAAATGAACTAAACGCAATTTCCCCCCCACCGCTCGCCGAGGAGAAAAATCCTCATCATCTTTAACAGGTCATTTTCTTCAAATGCTGTTTACACGTAGCGCTTGCAGAAAAATAATAGTGAATTATAGGAGAACGTATAATGTGCCGTGTTTTACATAATTCCTTTCCTGTTGGCTTTTAGGGCATTAGGTGCATTCTTTTGCATCTCCGTGAAAAACAATTGCTTTGGGCTTGATATTCTATCTAGTATTCTAATTGAAAAGACATTGACCCGTGGAGGCAGTCTGCATAATAACTCGGACTCATTATCAAGTGAATGAATAGTTTATAATTGAAAAGTAAACTCCTAAACTGAAGTCCACCGGGGCAGACGTTTATGTTGGCTCAGCCCCCGATAACAACAGCCCACTGTGTGTCCCGTCATCCAGCCCACTGTGTGTCCCGTCATCCAGCCCACTGTGTGTCCCGTCATCCACACACACACACGGTCTCCAGCCCACTGTGTGTCCCGTCCTCCACACACACACACGGTCTCCAGCCCACTGTGTGTCCCGTCCTCCACACACACACACGGTCTCCAGCCCACTGTGTGTCCCGCCATCCAGCCCACTGTGTGTCCCGCCATTACACACACAGTCTCCAGCCCACTGTGTGTCCCGCCATCCAGCCCACTGTGTGTCCCGCCATCCAGCCCACTGTGTGTCCCGCCATCCAGCCCACTGTGTGTCCCGTCCTCCAGCCCACTGTGTGTCCCGTCATCCAGCCCACTGTGTGTCCCGTCATCCAAAACACACAACCTCTGGTACCCGCTCTGCCAGATGACAGTCAGAGCATCTCCTAACCAGCCATTACTGCTATTCAGTAAGCACCACACTGCATAAATAATGATCATGTGTGTGCCTGCAGGCCTTGTCTCGTGAAGGACGAGGTGAAACAAACAAAGCAATAAATGACTGACTAATTAGAGACTGACTGCCGCCACCGCCGCCGCCACCGCCGCTCACCAAATGAAAGCGCGGTATGTTTTCCCGGGGTAATGAGACGGCGGTTAAATGAATGACACTCTGAATGGGAGGGTGAACCACCCAAAGGCCCTTTCATTGACAGGTCTGAGCTCATCACCTCGCGGGGGGCCGCTGCACTGCCTCCTGATTGCAGTCACAATCAGGTGGCTCTGTCTGGAAATTAGTGGACATATGGGTGGTTACGAGTGTCTGGAGGTGTGTGTGTGTGTGTGTGTGTGTGTGTGTGTGTGTGTGTGTGTGTGTGTGCATGTGCCCGCAAGTGGATTTTGAACCATTTGCGTGTTTTTCCAGTAACTAAACATGTACAGCCTATATGGTATTTAAATCACAGTGGGCTCATCGTTTTAGCCCTTCCACATTCCATTTCCCTCTGAGGACACAGTGGCACAAACTGATGCAAATTGGCACTAAAAATTCAGCCTTGGGAAGCAGCTTTGAGTGGTGCAGAGGGCCGCTGCCTTCCAAGGCCTTTCGCCTCCTAGTGTCCTAAGGCCTGCGACTGTGAGAGTGCCTGGAGAAAGCGCTTATTGGTAATACAGTGTAAATAATTAAAATGGAATTGAACAGCCCTCCTCTGGGGATTTCATTATTCAATTATAACGACCTAGTCAAGGCCACCTGTTTTTCACGATAATCAATGACTACGGTGCAAGCAGAGGCGTGTTTGAGAACACGTGGACGCATTTATAGACTCAAATCCAAAGGGGACTTCTCATTACAAACATTTCTTCAACTTGGCCAGACACAGGTAAGCTTGACATCAATTTTCCCTTCACTTCACACAGGACCCGACGCACGAGAGGCTTTTTTCCCCTCTTGTGTTGATGACTTACACAACAATGTCACTGTAGGACACGTAGTGGCCGAGCGCGGCGGTGATTCGTGCCCATTCGTCAAAGACGCCGGAGGGAGGAGGGTGTGCGTGTGCGGTGTGGAGCTTGGCCCGTGCGATTTATTCCTTCACGCTCGCCACCCGGGAGCAAGGAAATAAAATATGATCCGTCGTCTCCACATGCACAGCGGTGTCAGGGACGGCGACGCCAATTCAGCTCCGGCTCTTTTATTTAAGGCTGAGGGAGCTTGTGAGAGACGTCCCCCTAATGGAAACACTCCGTCAAGGAGAAGGACAGCGCGGGGCGGGGGCGCGTGCTCTTCTTTAACGCAGAGACGCACCACAGAGCAGTCAGATATGAAGTCATCGCACTACAGTTTCTCTCGAGCACCAGCATCTCTGTGGCCTGGGAGAAAAACATTCCCCCTGCTGCGAGATTCCAGTTGATCATAACAGGTCTTAAGTGCAAAAGCACTTCTGTCTGCAGAAGGAGGCATTTTCATGGAAAGAACGGCTTTGCAAAAGGCCCCTTGAGGCTGTCAAGCCATAGGGCACTGGCAATGGGTTCTTTACACCGGTCAAAATAAATGAGAACTACATAAAAAAAATAGACTGCAACAGTTCTTACAGGTACTGGGTTCACCCATGTAGGGGATCACCCAGTTAAGCTAAGTGTGCGTCTGCTAATGTGGGGAATGTGATATATTTCATTATGTTAAGAGGCACTGGGTGTGATTGGAATGTGTACCTGCAGGCCATGACGCAGCCACTAACCACTGGAAGAGCATCTTGTATATCTTCCCATTTGCGTGGTATTCAAAGTGGTTAAAAAGCATTTACGTTGTTTACTGCACAAACATTACTCATGGGTATTAAACCTGAAGGTACGAAAAAAGTGTTTTGTTTTTTTAAGTCACACAAACCAAAAAGAAATAGAACATAAAAATACATGAGGCAAATATATACTATATCACTTCTCCTAAGGCAACTATCGACAATGAGCATTTGTTACTCAAAAAGTGCCAAAGCCTCGACAAACTAAAGCTGGATTTGACATCCACTGCGTATGAGCATATTTCCTGTGCACACACACCACTGTCAGTGTGAAGCACGTACAGCGAGCGCCTCACAGAATGAGTAAGGACTCACGGGGGAGGGAGAGGGAGAGGGCCGCCCGTGTTTGCCAAGCGCTGGCTCCGGTTTCATTCAGCTGCTTAAGTTCGAATCAGACTTAATTCCACTCCAGCCTGAGTAAGTGGGAGGAAGTAAATAGGCCTAATATGGAGTGATGGCTCTCCTGAGGACTGATCTGCAGCTACGGGGAGCCCCTGCGCTGAACAGCGCCTCGCTCAGGCCTGTCGCACGCTGCGTGACGCTCCCCTCAGCCCTGTTCATTTGCCTCTAACGAGCCACAGCCCCAGCCAGATGAGGGAGGACCCTGAGAGTCATGACAGACGCAGACCACTTCATCCACCACTGCAGCTTTGCTAGTGTGTAGAACTGAAGTTACCCATTTGGCCACTGTGACTGTAATGCTTTGTCAGTCTGTAGCTCTGCCTATAATGTGTCAGATGGCACAGAATGGAATTTGGTGTTTATTACCTTTAAAATAGCTTAAGGTGCCGAATACAATAGATAGCATTCAAATCTAAATAATATAGATGGCATGGACATGATGATGAATTTGCTCTGTACACAGAAAAATGACGCTGTAAAACTGCGTTTGATATTTGCCCAGTGGTGCCTGTAATTTGGTTTGGCGTAAGAGCTGTGTGTTGCTGTGTTTATGTGCGCTGCCTCCTTGGCATTTGATCTTTATGTTCCCCAAAAGGGAACTGATAAACTATACTGTGTGCCATTTTAACAGCAGTCATGTATCCCATCATTTACCTGTGTGTGTGTGTGTGTGGGTGTGGGTGTGGGTGTTTAAATGTCTATCCGGATCTGCATGTGTTCTTGTATGTGTATTTGGGCATGCATACACCCCCTTTGCAATGTGTATATATGTGTGTGAGTGTGTGTGTATGTGTGTGTGTTTGAATGTACGTGTGTGTGTGAGTTTGTGTGTGTGTGTGTGTGTGTGTGTGTGTGTGTGAGTGTGTGTGTATGTGTGTGTGTTTGAATGTGCGTGTGTGTGTGAGTTTGTGTGAGGCCACGGAGTCGTGGTGAGCATCGCATCTGCAGGTTCCTCCTCCCCGTGCGCCTGCCTGCCTGCCATAATGAATCAGGTGAGAGCAGGCTGAGATGGCTGCAGACCAGATGCTGCACATTCAGCTAAGACAGGTGCCCTCCAGCCGCTTCCTGTCTGTTACCACGGTAATGGTTTGTTTCCATTCCTGGCAAATGACGGGGAACAACAATAACCCCACCGCCCCCCAAAAAAACATTCTCCATCTCCAAGCTCCATCCGGGACCCTCCATCATGTCATCACTACAAGGGGAGGGGGGGGGGGGGGGGGTCTGGGGAGTATTTGGGGTCACAAGAGTCTGCAGCCAGATTCCTGAGGGTCACAGTAAGGTTTTGAGGAGTGCCAACAGGTGTTGTGAGGGTTAAAGTACTCCCCTTGTGCCCTGTTGGGTTGTGCCACGCTGGCGCCATTTCCTGTTTTGATGGGGGCGCCATACGAGAAAATACACCAAACCAAAGGATGGTCTGAGACCAATGGTTTTATGTCCTGTGACTGTGATGAGACCATGATTCATTTCACTGCTGTGATTAATTAAAGTCCTCTCAGTGGGAGAGATCGTCCGCATTGCAGAGCGGAGCAACAATTAAAATGTCTCTGCACAGTGTGGCCTGCACACACACTGATAAAAGGGGATTTTATGTGTCAGGAGAATTGCCACGTAATTCACCTCTGCCCCCTCACACGCGCACTCAATGTTCACGTTTTTTTTTTTTCTCTCCTCTCATCGTAATGAACTGCCACGGGTAAGCAGCCCGCAGTCATGTTTATGAAACAGACTAATAATAAAGAAGAGAATACATCCATAGTGGAGGATGTATAGCCCTGGCCCACAGTAGGGAGAGAGGAGGCCATTCATCCAGCCTGTCATAGAGACTCAGCTCTGACCACAATGTGATCAGACAGCCGCATCCATCACTGCATTGCCAGAGACATCCTCTTAGTGTCAGCGCACAGTGAACCAGGGACTTCAGTGGCATCTCACCCACATCAGTCTTTTCCTTCAGATATGCTTTATTCTTCATGACTCGAATAGTCCGTATGCTCTCATATACTGGTGTGTAAAAAGTGATACAAAAGAGCATCTCCCGATTCTGATTGGTGTCTTGGTGGCTAAAAATACACGCGGGCGTCGGTTAGTCACAGGTGGGGCGGAGGCAGGGAGGAAGGGTCTTTTCTGGAGGCTGGTGAAGTCGTGTGAGAAGGTGCCTCAAGGGACACCGGGGGGAAGAATAGCATCTTAGGATGTGTCACCACATCTGTCAACAGAAGTAAACTTGTCCCGTCTCGGAGAGAGAGAGAGAGTGGGAGGATAGGCCAGTGAGCTGAAAACCACGCCATTTTGACTGCAAGTGGACAGACCCTTAAAGAGGGACTTACCAATGTTTGATATCTAATTTCCCTCAGAACCCGACACCATAGAACAGGGTACTTCGGAGCTGCTCAGAAATAAGGAAGGCACAGCACTGGAAAATGAAACCGCTGGGAATACTTTGCTTGCTTTTATCTCTGGAAGCAATTGTGTATTGGTGGCCTCTAAAAAGCAAGATATCACCAAGAATAACACTCGGATTGAGAGCACCAAATACACCCTATATATATATCCCTAAAGCATCTCATGGAAAAGGCTGAGAAGACTTAAGTCTCTGGAATCAGCTGATTTAGACCCCCGAATAGTGCTGCCAAACATTTCTGTTTGTTCTTGGAAATGCTGGCACTTGTTTGGCCGAAACACTAAAGCCCTCCATTTGAAGTTGTGTCACAGAGGCGTCTATCCGTCAGGAGAATATCTCTCTGTGCAACTGTCAGCAGATGATCAGCTAATGAGGCTCTGTTTGGCCCTTGGAGGACACCGTATCTCGCTAACCCCAATGCCATCTCCTGCATTTCTGAGCAGGCAGGGTGAAGAGTGAGAGGGGCCAGCCTTTTCTATCCCCAAAACTGAAACCCTCTCTGCTCTACTTTTATGAGTGCAGTTTCAATCTGGGAGCTCATTTCCAGTCCAGTGCACCACAGCCATTTTTTAAAATGACCTGCCACAGAGATTAATCCTGACCAGCAAACCTGAGGGGTTCTCAGCTGTGACTCCATCTAACTCCTGGTCTTATGTACTGTTTGGAGTTATTATACTTTAATACTGTAGGCAGATGATTGTGTGCAGCATTGAATAATGTCATGAGGAAAGGTCACAGCCATCAAACTGACTGATATAAGATGAATGGTGAAGTGCTGGCTCAGAGTTTATCGCAACTCAAATTAAAAGGCGAGGACACTTTTTAAAAGGGGCGGTCCGTGGTTGAGGAACCGACGGGATGGCACAGGTAGTCCACAGAACCACACAGCCCATCGGAGATCTTTTTTTTTTTACTTTTTAACTCAGCTCAAACAAAGCTGTTGACTTTTTTTATTTTCCAAAGAACTGGAAGCGAGTCCCCTGCTGCTCTTAAGCATCTGTGGTTACGACCATATAAAATGGACATTTATTTTCAAAGGGACTGTGGCAGGATCAAATTGCTATGTTTCAGAATTGAAAGAAACGCGTAATTATTTCAATGAAACAGAAAATAAAAGGGTTTAATTTACTTCTCCACAGTACCCTCAATCAATACCCTATTTTATCAGAAAAAAAGAAATTGTGTTATGTTGTTTTTCAACGACCGTCTGGAGCCTTTCAGTACTTCCACCTCTGTCGTGGTTGTGTAATGGTTTGCTTTGGCAATTACTGTTGGATATGACTACGGCTATAAAGTGTATGTTCTGAGATGCATGGGGGGTGGGGGGTGGGGGGCTGGGCTTGAGAAACCAATCATTCTTGTCTAAAACAAGAAAATCAATAAGAAACCTTTAGCTGGAGTAACCACACAACACGTCCACTTTTATCATGCATTGCCATTTCAACACCTCTTCCATTCATATACAGATCCAAAACTATTTTAATGAGAAAGGAGACTGGGCATGTCTGGAGAGCCACAAAGGCACTAAGGGCCTTGACAGCCACTGACTATTGCAAATGTAAATTCCCCACATTTAACATTTCAGCCCAGATAACTGTCAAAGGCCTGCAAAAATTGGGTGATTTATTAGATGTTTTTTCAACTTCATTATCTTGGCACAACAATTTCTCACAGTTCATTTCTTGCTATGCACCTAATACCTACTATTTCAAAGCTTTCTCTCTCACCTTTCATAGTTTTGTTATCACTCATATTTTAAATTGAAAATGGTCCCTCGATTCAATGCCACAGGAGATGATTCTTCATCTATTCACAGTGATCCATTAATATTCAGTGCTATCATCTCCACCTTACAGTTGGACCCGTTCCCACAGATGACGAGGTGCTGATCTGGCCGTGATGGACTGGAGAAGTGTTTCCAGCACAATGCTGTTGGCAAATAATTAAAAGAAAGACCTAGGAGTGGGTCCTGCACTGTGCTATTGCAGTTAATGCAGTATCGTTTATTCCCTATGGATGTGTCACTATGAGCCCTGGTGCACATTCGTCATGCAGATATGATCAATGCTTGGACTGTAGTTTCTGGCAGCGCTTCCTCCTCTCAAGGCAGGAGGGGGGTAAGCAGGTGGGGGTGGGGTGGGGTGGAGTGGGGGGAGTGGTGGTGGGGCAACTTAGCCAAGTCAAAGCCATCTAAAGGCGGTGTCCGGCTTCACACGGACCCCGGCATGCCGGGCCACCACCTCTCGGTCGAGAGAACGCTGGGTCGGGGGGGTCTAATCAGGGTGGACGCCTCACGAATAAAAAGACAACGCGACCCGTCCGCCACGGCTGCTGAGGAGTTTGGCGTGGCGTTTGGCTTGAGTCACGGACGTGTGATCCGAGGCCACTCACAGCATCATCATGCCCCCAATGTCACACCTGATAAGCTCTGTCTGAGACCAAAGCGCTGAAATGGAGTCAGAAGCGTGGCTTGTTCAAAAGAATAATCCGGCACAGCTGTTCGACAAAGAGAGGAGCAGCGTGAGATGAGATCGCTAATCCATAATGGCTGCTGATGGATATTTACAAAGGGCCTGTAAAAAGCCGGCCATATTTGCACATTGCTGTGCACACGACTGGTTCTAAAACCAGCAATTAGGTGGAAGAATACTCTTCTTTTGCTATGCAGCCTTACATTATGCATTCCCTTGCTCTCTCTTTCAAAACAACGTTAAGTATTTATGCCTTTTCATCTGACGTTCCTTAAAGTAGAAATGAGTTTGTTCAGTTAAGGATTGAAACCTTTGCTCTCTTAGAGTTCTAATGAGTGGGGATCCATAGTCATCAGATGGCATGTCAATCAGGCCAGGGCCCCTGTGTGTCGGCCCCGGGTTCACTGGAGGATACTACTGCCTCGCTGAGGTAAACTGCAGAGGATGACGCATTGAGAAGTCAAGGCCATGCTAATAACCATAATGATATTAGCCCACCACAGAACAAGGTTAGGATTAACATGTGTCACTGTGCTGGTGCTTGATGGGTATTGATAGTTTCCTAGCTGTGGAAGTCTTAACTCACTCAGTGCTGAGGTGAAAATCAATCACGTGTTCACCTGATCACTAGAGTGAAAGCATCCCTGAACAAAAGGAGCAAGAGACTGACTGCGTGAGAGCACAATATGAAGAGAAGCGTGAGACCAGAGTGATGATGATGATACTGAGACTGCCATTCTCAAGGCATCCACCACCGCACGAGAGCTTGTGGCTGCATATCTTAATACCGTCTCTCGGACTGTCTCTCACTCTGTAGGCGACTGTATGAATTTTGCTCTAAATGTTAATTTATCATCACAGGTAGGGTTCTTTCCGTCAGGAACTGCAGACAAACATTTTTAAATCATTCACCTGCTGACTAGGAATAAGAGTGTGTGTATGTAATTATTGTGACACCCTTGCAATTCAACTTCATTGAAATTATGTGAAACAGCCAGAGCGTTAAATTGAGTGATGAAATATCGTGGTGCCTCTAACACATCCATATAGATGTCCACCCTCCTGCATCTAATGATGGAAATGTCTGCCGCACAGTAATCATATAGACAATTCTAAAGCCCCTGTGGACCATTATTTAATCAGTGAAAAGGTGCAATCAGCGAATATCAAAGCCAATTTTGGGGCTCACTCGTAATATATGACTCAGTTAGCTGTGATGGAAATGTATTGTCTGTGTTTATGCAGTAATGTATGCCTGTCTTCTGCTAAATGAAAAGGTAATCACTGTTGCAATAACCCCATGCCGCCTTGACAGTGCCATGTGTCAGACAAAGAGTATCTGAAGTGCAATCAGCAGGCAAATTTCTGTTGGCGGGAGTGAGGTCCTCACCTCGTCTGCTCCGGTGCTGAGTGAGCGCCTAGAGTTTTTGAGACACTTCGTGACCAACCGACAGAGAACCATACCTAGTCTTGTAGAGTAAACTTTAACATGGCTGATATGACATTTGTGTTAGTGACCGAGCAGGACAAATGTCAGAATGAGAGCAGCTTGGAATGTACAGTTCTTCCAGCACCTGAACTCCTCAAAGAAGGTGGCAGTTATTTAGCACTAGCACTGGTTCAATAGAGAAAACCCCTGAGAATGCTAACGAAATCGAAACAGGTGAATTTGACGTCCATGCTCTCGGAAAACAGATTATTTAAGAGTTCATAGAGAATCACTGAATTTTTGACAAGTGACCAAGCTCTTTCAGTTTTCAGGCAATCAAACAAAAATCTAATTTTAATTCCTAGCAACATTTCCAGGTTGATGCCTTATAGACGCATTCGTTCTCTGACATTTTGAGCAGTTATGTGGTGCCTTCATATATTGCATACTGCAGAGGACTCGTGTTGTAACATAAAATGAATCGAAAAGAAACATATGGGGTAAGTTCTGTCACGACAACCATACCTGTGTAATACAGAGTGGTACGACGTAATGTGATATGAAAGTAATCGCCACACGCGAAACATCCAAAGTAAATAAAGTTATGCATCTGTATAGGAAGGTACATGACATTTTCAGAAAAAAATGGTTGTAGGAAGAAAAAAAAAGCACTTACCAACAAATACGATCTGAAACAGGTACAATCCCAAAAGGTCCATTGTGATTTGCGATAGCGTATTGCAGGGCACAATTATTCCAGTAGCAGAATAATCTGTATTTTCACGTGTCTGGATTTATCATGAGATTTATGTTACCGATCTTGTGTGAATACCATGCAAAAGCTGATGTAAAAACATTCTCCTTAATACCCTCTTGTTGAAATATTCAGAGAGCCCGGAATTACGTTATTTGGAGTTATCTGCGCATAAAATAACGTTATATATATATAATGAAACGGCAATGAAATCCTGGGCACGCAGTAGGAAAAGCTTATTTTTTACGGTGATTTAAAATGTCAGTTGAAGTTCTCCTGAGATACGCTCATTAACTTTGTTGGCATAGTGCAGAACAAAAAGCGAGTTACACCACACCGGATTGCTGACGACCGTTCCCTCCGTGTTCAGACAAGCAACTGGATAGAATTTGGTGAATTCAATGATCATGAGTAGGCACGCATGTCCCTTCAAACTCCCTCTGAAGAGGAACTGCCCGGCATCGTAAGCGATAGAGAGATGAGAGCGTTTATCTTTGTGGAAGGGTGGGGGCAGTGTGCCGTGTTAATATTTATTTGGAAAATGTATATTTGAGAAATCGCGTTTTCAATGTTATTTTATCTCAGGATGCAAGCACAAAGTGTATTGTTGCAATAAGAAGTCAGGTTTCATGTGACATCGCCTGTAAACGTCTGAAAAGCAAACAAGATGCACAGAACATCGACTGCAGTCTTTCAAATAGAATGAAGGCTTACACGAAGAAGCATATCTTAGTCAAAACTAACAAAAATGTATGAACGCGCTCTTTCTCGAGAGCGCGAGGGACGGAGGGAGAGAGACCATGCAATGCAATTTTGAAGTTACATTCTACTCTTCCATTTTCTGCCAGAATGATCTCCCGAACTAAAGTCTATGTTTTTTGAGACTGAAAACCCCCCCACCTTAATTTGCTTGGGGAGGTGTTGTCAAAACCACACAGCTAATTAACTGTTAATTGATTTAAGACTACATTACAGTAAGAGCAGAGCTTGAATTGTCAGTGGTACGGAATTGTCAGTGTCACTTAATTTATCCAGTGAGGTCCTGTTTGGCATAATTAAGACTAATTTTGTGTTAAAGGTATATGCACTGCAACTATAACTGGTCCCTTTTTAATTGGATAGCCAAATTATTTGCTTAGATGCTTGCAGATGGTCTTAATTGGGGGTTAGGTTTAGGATATAGATATTGGGTAATATCAAAGTTATGGTTAGATTACTTCATTACCTCCTGAGTACCAGCCTACTGATTTTGTAGTATTTGATTGACATTTGATGATTTTAAAGGCTTTGGCTAAGGCTGGAATAAGCCACCTCAAGACAAAGGCTATTCAAAGGCTTTTATCCCTTTTGAGATTTGTAAGACTTAGCCGTGGAGATGTGCAAGGAGCATGTTGATCCAGCCAAGGAGTTGCAGTTGGCCCAGCTCTGGTTTAGCTGCATCCAGAAGAGGCTGGAGACAACAGGCCTGGCGGGGAAGATAAGCACAGCAAGGATACTGGCTGAGGACGGATAGGGTTTACCCGGGTTCTGCTGATTCAAGGATACTGGCTGAGGACGGATAGGGTTTACCCGGGTTCTGGGATACTGGCTGAGGACGGATAGGGTTTACCCGGGTTCTGGGATACTGGCTGAGGTCGGATAGGGTTTACCCGGGTTCTGCTGATTCAAGGATACTGGCTGAGGACGGATAGGGTTTACCCGGGTTCTGCTGATTCAAGGATACTGGCTGAGGACGGATAGGGTTTACCCGGGTTCTGCTGATACGGACCATGGACTTCAGCAGTCCAAAGTCTTGGCAATGATGACACAGATGTGACTCTATTGTCTAGGCCCAAGGGCAGAGCATCTGAGTAAAAACACAGCTATGTGCCAACTGGTGTGGCATTTAATAGTGTTTGTGATGGTGTCTTTCATGGGACTAATATCTGTTGTTAGGGAATATATTAGGTATACAGTGCATTGGTGTACTGTCATTGTGTCATTTCCATGGTATGAGATAATAATAGTTTAAAGAGCCGTGTGTGACAACGATGCCTGTTCCTAGAACCTCTAAATAAGTCAAACTATTGCATGATACACGATACACGAAATACATAACAGAACTCAGGATGGCTTTTTTTAGAGTTGTTTCCATGTGCGTTGCGAGGCCTTTTTCAACACAGGCCGTTTTCAACACAGGCATGCTACACACAGACACACACTACAGGCTAAATGATACAGCAATTGAACCACTCTTGATAAGACAGTATTACCATCTCCCTAGGATGGCAAATGCTTAGACCAGGGCTAAATTAGCTCAAAGTTTGTTTTATGAATTTTTAAAAGGGGAATGGAGGGCCTCTGGGTGCTTAGAAAAATTGCACATTCGTAAAAACATATTTACATTTGTAATTCAAATTGGCAATGAATGTGGCAAGAAAGCATAAATCTTTGGCGGGGGCCTGTGGGAGAGCTGAGGGGCTTTCTCGTGCGTCACAGCGCGACGATGTCTGTCTCCCCTGCTCCCTCTGACAGAGCCAGATGGATTTGGTTGCACATCCACTTTCTTTCCTCTTCGCAGACCTGAAGACACCCTGCTTTAATCTGCGCACACTGCTCATAGCCTCTTAGGGGGAAAAAATATGTGACTGACTGGATTCTGATAGGAAACTCTCACCATTTCGAAGAGATTTACTCTGCTCAAATCTGAATTAATCCATTGGGTCTTTACAGAAAGCAAGCCCAGCCATTGGTTTCTAGGCATACATTAAAACAATTTGCCCATTAAAGCAACATTATGGAATTGTGGTCTAAAACTAGCAACTTAACTACCTGAAAAGAATACAAAAACCTTGCAAATACCATCAACAGAGCCTGGTTGGAATTGGTAAAAGCTTGCTTACATGCTAACTGGCATCTTTTGGCGATATTGTTTGGGATGTTGTGCCGTGAAAGCTCTTCTTTCATTCTTGCAGGGTGTTCCGTCCTGGACTACAGAACTACATAGTGCATAGCCTGGATGGCTTATGGGAACAACAGGTGTGTTTGTCTGTCTTTCACATGGCCATATACCATCCCAATGAATTTGAGGACGATACCCAAACATACCTCAAATAGTGGCAAATTGTTGCATTAAGGGGAACTGAGGTAATACAATGAGCAATGCTTCACCGAAATACTCCTGCTCACTGCTTTGTCGCAGTCCATAAATCACGGGCACAGAGTCACAACTGCTACCTCTTTGAATTGGGACATGTTGGCAGAGTGCAGTTAAAGTAATGCATAAAGCAAACCACATCGTTGTTTGTTTATTAATGGAAAGCCCAGGCGATGAGAACTTAATGTGTATATTTATGGTCAGGGACCTGAGTGAGAACATGTGTGGTGGAGTGGATCTATTCTCCCCCCGAAACACTGAACTCTCTATGACGCTCTTCATTCCCCCCCCCCGGTCCAGTGTCAGTGATGTCATTGTAATGGTTCCTTCACACAAAGCGGGGCTTGTTCTGCATTACTCGGGACATGTGCTGGTGTCCACCTTCTTTGTCACCCCTCAGAAACCAGAATCCAAATACTGACAACAGAAAGCTACGGGGGTGGTTTTCTGTACGCCGGGGTCATTAATATTCCCTCTAGCAAGGTTTATGAATGTTTTCGGTTTTCAATGCTTTGTTTTCACAAAAAAAATAAAAATGCAATTTTAATTATGCGTGCACAATTAGTTTCAGATATGTGCAGGCACAGTATGAACAGTTTTTATTGTGCCGTAGACAAATGTCTCCTCATGGTAAAAAAAAAAAAATCACAGCATAATTGTTGACTTCTTCTTCCTAGCTGTTAAAGAAAACTGTAAGATTTATTTTGCAAGTTTTCGGTATGTGCAAGAACAGGGGGGAGGTAATTAACACCTGCTACTGAGGAACGTGTTGTTTGATTTTCAAGGAGTCTCCGCCGTGGGCTTCCACACACACTGCACACACACGCACGCACGCACGCACGCACGCACGCACGCACGCACGCACGCACGCACGCACGCACGCACGCACACACACACACACACACACACTGCAGAGGCCGGTGTGGTCAGTCCTTCTCCCTCTCGCCACAACAACAGATGGTCTGTCTCATGGTTACTGAGTGGTCAGCTTCGGTTACACCACTGTGAGGACCCCCTCAGCTTTTAAATATAATTCAGCCCACACACACACACACACACACACACACACACCCCTGTACACACATAAACACGCTGTATACACACACACACACCCGTGCACACATAAGCCCACTGTATACACACTCACACACACACACACACACACACACACACGTACACACATAAACATACTGTATACACACACACACACACACACACACACACACACACATCTTATAGGGCTGTGTTAAGGGGCAAAAGCAGGAAATCCACTTGAGCAGGGAGCGTCCCAAAGCCCCTCAGATCAGTCCTGTGTGACTGCCCCGGCCCTTCTGCCCTTGCCCAGAGTGTAGAGATGAAGCCCAATAGGCCTGTTTTACATCTCAGCACTGTATCTAGTCCTCCCTCTCTGGGGCCTCTCGCTCACTGAAGCTGCTCCCTCAGGTTTCACCCATTATCACCGTTTTAATGAGGGATTAGTTCCGACACTGGGCTACACCAGCCAGTTCGGGTTCCCAGAGCATATCATATGTCAGATTCATGAAATTGTTCTTTTACCTCCCCCCCCCCCCCCCCCCCCCCCCGTCTCTCTCTTTCCCTCTCTTTCGGTGTCCAAACTCCCCTGGTGCCTCGCTCCACGGGGGCTTCCTCACTGTCCTGATGCTTCTTCAGTTGTGGGTGACCAGGTCGACCTCCGGCGTCCATCACCGGCACCCCCCCCCCCTGACAGTCCCAGCGGAGACAAAAAAATAATTAGATGCCACCTGAATCAACAGCTGAGGATTTGCCGAATCCATAACTTACGTGTCGAGTTTCATGGCTGTTCCAAGGCACAGCGCGAGGACAGCGGGGGGGGCTGGCGGTGACCCGGCTCTCCTGAAATAAAGGGGTTCATGTTATAAAAAGCTTCACAGCGTGACTGAACCTGATGTTGGATTATTTGTATTGAAGGTCTCCATGGGTTCCAAGCTGATTAGAATAGAATGTCTGACCTGACCCATGCCTGGGTTCACAGCTGTGTCAGTGTGTGTGTGTGTGTGTGTGTGTGTGTGTGTGTGTGGGAGGGGGGGGAGGGGCAAACAAATGCAGAGGCGCACAATTAGCTAAATTAGGAGCCAGGAGAGCCCAGGAGGGGGTCAGACAGGGAAAGTGCTGCGTACGACAACAGCAGGCTGTAAAGCAAACACTTAAACACAATCCTATTAAAAGGGACCTATATCTCCCTACGAGAACAGTTTACATAAGGGAGTTGATATTCTTTATTGTGCTTGTTGTACTGCTTTCTGTCCAGGCGCTCATGAGCGATGAGTTGAATGGTTCCCTCTGTGCTCTCTGCAGTTCTGTCACACACTCTCCCACAGCTCTTCATCCCCCCCCCCCCCCCCCCCCACATCGTCAGAACACTGGCTCGTCTTCTTTCAAGTACACACAGAAGACGTTTTCATTCCCTGCTACATCGCAAGACAGTATTTTTTTCCCTCCCTCTTGTTTTCACATCACTGTCTTTGATAGACTTCAGACAGCATGTGTGTCTGTGTGTGTTGAAATGAGATTGCCATTTGCTTTTGGGTGCGAAAAAGAAACATTAGCATTTTATAATGAGTCGACCATTTGACAATGTCAGAAAGACACCAAACGCACGTCTGCTCCGCAATCAGTCTGGAGCCGGAGTGACTGAGGCATCACATGCTTAAGGAGTGCTTGAAGCCCAAGATCTTACATGGAATTCGACGTTGTGTTTTCAGCTTCCCCTGGATGTGTTTAAAATATTAAAACACAATGAACATGAACTGCTTGAATACTGCATGCTCGACGCCAGCCTTCTGCCTTCCCGGCCTCCCCCCTCCGTGCGAACCAGATAGCGATCATGCCTGGATTTGATGCATTGTTTCATCGAACTGGAACGCTACTCGGAGCATACCTGGCCGGTTCCACTGTAGACTTTGTGAACCGAGTTCCACCCTTGATTTAACCCCCCCTCTAACACACACACACACACACCTTGGTTCGCCACACTCTCCAAGCTCTAGGTTCCATAAAAACCCATCAAAATGTCACCGCAGCCATGGAGACCGATAACCAATAACACTGGTGGCCAGCAACGTTGTGCGCCCATATTGGCATCTCCCAGATATATTTGCAGTGAGGAGAGTGCAAACAGTCCATCCGTTACAGGGGCTTCCTAATAAACAGCGTAGTTTCGCCCGGTGTTTCTGAGCGAGCGCTGGCCGTGACGAGCAGGGTAATAATGTGCTCCATATGCAGCCTTACGCGTAGCACAGTGCATAAAAGCAAACACACAATGAGGAGTTATTGTCTTTGGCCTGGCGGCAGCAGCAGACGCCAGCAGTGTGTGCAGAAACAAGCCACAGGCAGCCCCACAGTCATTGTAAAGCCTCTCACTGAGCCGCGCAAAGTAACATTATAAATATTAAGTCCATTTGCTCAAGGTGTCGCTCCCTTTGCACTTAAATAATAAATAATAATAATAAATAAATAATATGTAATTGCCATAAAGCGTGGAGCTTGCGGCAGTGAAGGTATGCGGTAGCTGCTGTGATGTCATACACTTTTCATGTGAGTGCCAAAGTGTGTTCAACAGATAACAACTTAGTTAAGCTGCCACCCCGAAAGGGAACACTTTGAGTTATATTGTAGAACTAACCCAAGGAATGGGGCAAAGGTATGTGAGATACATTTTTTATTCTTCCCATAGCCATGGTCCAGGTTTTACATTTTCCCATTTTCAGGTTTGCCTTTGGATATTGTGTTCTACAGACCTTTTAGAAGTTAGTTTGGTGTACCATCGGTGTTTATCCATTTGGGTTAGGGTTAGGGTTGCTCTTATCCAAAGTGACTTACAATTGAGATTGAGGAACGACACTCAATCTACAGTAGGTTAGGAGACCTTTTGAGGGCAAGGTCCGAACCAAGGTTTGTGTTTTTGTTACACAATATATATATATATATGCATTTGATGCGGTTCGCTTTGGTTTCACATTGCAAGTTTGCGAGCGCACTAAAGAACTTTATGATGATTTATCTAGGTCCTGTCGCCATCACCTACGTGGGCTGCGTCTCCCTTCCTCACATTGATTCGTTTGTAAACGGGCCGTCCAGGTTGTGTTCAAGATGACTGATTTACTGGACCAAATTACCCTCCCCATGTGCTACTGCGGCTCAGCTTCACTTCTCTTCCAGTTCTTTTTCTTCTTTCTGTTTAATCGGTGACGATAGCCTGCCTCAACGTCCTGTAGTTGGACCAAAAGTCCAGACCATCCAAGAAAGATAACACTGCGAATGAACCGAACCATGGTTCAGTTTGACCCGGACCGAGTTCACCTCTTTTGATCAGACCAAATTTTGGTCCTTCGGTCCCGACCGTGGACCGAGGCACCTTTCACACTTCTTTCGGTTCGGACCAAACTGAAAAGTCTGAAGGTCCGGACCAAACAAGCTAATCATTTAAGTTCAGCTCATTCATTCAAAAGATGAGCTTAAACTACCTCAATTACAAAGACATCTTACACTGTTGAAAATACGAAAAAAGATAACCCCAAATCTGTAGTATAAGCCTGTGATATAACTGCTAAATAATAAATTTCCTATTACCAGAAGATAAAAGTAATGAGTGAATGATTGTGGGTCAGGGCATGGACAGAGCAACCTAATGACCAGATTCGTACTTCCTGAACTTTAAATGTTATGCCCCTTTAGTGCGGTAGCGTTATAAAGCTGCTTGAAGCAACTGCATCAAATCACGGTGAATCACAGTGTCCTCCACTTAGACTTCATAAATGTTGTCCACAGTAGACCACACATTTGCTGTGGTCTGTATACATTTGTAAGCTATTGTCTCACAGCTTCAGTGCCATGAAAAGCTCATCCTCTGCTCATTTAATCACGTGTAAAAGAGTTATGCAGTGTGCTTATGACAGGCAGAGGTGTGGACTCGGGTCACATGACTTGTGTCAGAATCATAGACATATTTCATAGGTCAAAATATTTATATTATTTTGCTGACACGTGTTAGAGTAAAATCACTCTTTCGTGTTGTTTTGGAGAGGAACCACCATACGAAGCAATATGTTGTAACAAGATAAGTTTTACTGGTAGATACTGACACAATACAACTCGCCCAACAGACAATCAAGTACAGGCAAGCAAGCTGGAGAATGCATTCTGATCTGATACAGGCGATGCTCAAACTTTTAAGGCCTAATCCTGTGATGTCACTCTGGACCCCTGGGCCGCCCATCTAACGATCTTAAGATTGTGAAATACTGTCTCGTCCACTCTGCACATAGTAATAACACATGATTCTTGTGGTATTTTCCATTTACAGAACCTCTGCTTTTAATCTGCTGACACCTCTATGTCTGAAAGCTTTCTTTTATCTGCGCCACAGACTGACCACTTATGATTTCTCTTTTCGCTGCCCTCTCTCACAGCCCTCTGTCCCAGTTTTAACTTGCTCTCTCGTCTGGCTTTACATTTTCCACGTGAATTTAACTTGCTGTCTCTGACTGATTTTTTCATTTGATATACTTCATTTGATACATTTGATAATTCAAATGTATCTTACACACGGACATAGCCATCTGGCTAGTTAATGTTTTTAGCATAACCCAGGGGTAGCATGCCGTGTCAACTGTAAAGTTCACATCTCATGAAACTGACTAAATGACTTAATTAATGGTTGGGGAGATATCATTTCTATGTTAATGATAAGATTACAAAGTTTAAAGGCTCTTAAAGAGACTTAATAAACAATGAATTTGTCCCACCTCTGATGATAGGTGGTTCAAATGTTCTGCAGTTCTGTTTGACTTTTAAACCACCTATCATAAACACACAAAAGTCAGTGATCTCAGACTACTCTGATCTGTTATACTAAACCAGAACAGTATTAGAATGGTTCAGAGCAGAGCATTCAGCTGTGTTTTGTGTTCCAGCACAGGCATAGGCAGCATAGACAGGTCCTCCAGTAAGCTTCAACGGCATGTTTTAACGTATGAATGGCTTTGGCATTGATAACAGACCCGTGTCAGCAAACAGAGAGAGTCCAGCGCTGCCATGGCATCTATCTACAGCCCCCTCTGCCTCAGTCAGTACCAGACTGTATGGACCCTATCTCCAGCCCCCTCTGCCTCAGTCAGTACCAGACTGTATGGACCCTATCTACAGCCCCCTCTGCCTCAGTACCAGACTGTATGGACCCTATCTCCAGCCTCCTCTCTCTCAGTACCAGACTGTATGGACCCTATCTTCAGCCCCCTCTGCCTCAGTCAGTACCAGACTGTATGGACCCTATCTACAGCCCCCTCTGCCTCAGTACCAGACTGTATGGACCCTATCTACAGCCCCCTCTCTCTCAGTACCAGACTGTATGGACCCTATCTCCAGCCCCCTCTCTCTCAGTACCAGACTGTATGGACGCTATCTACAGCCCCCTCTGCCTCAGTCAGTACCAGACTGTATGGACGCTATCTGCAGACATCGCATTTCTCCCCCGCATCTCAGTGCAGTATGAAACCTGTGTTTGCCGTGCGGTAAAGGGGGGTTGGAGTAAATGCTGGAAGTGTAGATTCCGGTCTCTGTGATAGCAGGAAGCATCCAGGCAATATGGGCATATGCAGCATTTATGAGCTGAGCTGAGATTCCTGGAGATGGGCCTGGCCGTGAGTATGGGTGTCGGGTTACGGTAATAGAAAGACTACAAGCCGTGTTTAGGATGAGTTCCTGCCGTCATTAAGCACCCAGGGAGGAGCGGCTGGCCTGGTGTCTGCTTTCCGCACCATTACAGCCACAGGCGTACGAGACTATACTGATGAAATCACCTAAGTGCTTATAAAATGCACAGTTAAATAAAGCGATTTCATGCATTGTTTCAAACACAGCATTGGACTGCAGAGAATAGAGCGGCCCAGACAGATGGGGATCTAATCAGTGATGGCGAGAGTCTCACTGGGAGTGAACTGGTGTGCCTGAGTTGGTGTCCTGCATGACCACCCACAGTGAGCAAAAGCAGCAGCCAGCGCACGCTTGGAGAGGCTTGGAGACCTCTCGTAAATGTGAAGGCTATATTGGGTCTGTGGCCGGAGCCACCCTGCTGCTCGCCCTGTGCTCAGCTAATTGATTAGGTCAAAGGTCAAATTGTAAGTGACAGTGAAAGGGAGAGGCATTTCCTGTTGCTGCATCTATAATTCAGTGGTTTCCACTTTCTCTCACCCCTTTTGCTCTGAGTCTCTCTTTGTGTGTGTGTGTGTGTGTGTGTGTGTGTGTGTGTGTGTGTGTGTGTGTGTGTGTATGCAGAGGGGCACAAGCTGTCTAAATCCGTATCTGCCAAAACCCCCCTGCAGCGCTGCCGCCTTGAAAGGTTGGTGGTGTTCTCGGCGCGTCCCTGGACTCCGAGTCGACCGCACAGAAACATTCTGACGCTTGACGAGCGTGAGCTTTGTTTGTTTTCTCTGGAGTTGCTCCTCGGTCCCGCGGAGAGAGCGCGCCATAATAAGAGTCTGTCACAGGCCAGACTCAGAAGTGTTCCTCAGAGCTACAAAGCTGAAGTTCACCACTGAGAGACCTTTCTGCGAGGCTGTGGGGGGAAAAGTAATTATGTATTTTGTTATATCAGAGTCCAAAAGGCAGGTTCTTCTCATTTACAAACAGTAAGTTCAATGGCAAATGTGTTCACGATCCAAGAGCGTCCTAAAGTGTGTTACCTCTCTGTAACCGCTAGCAAAACCACATGCCTCACCGTAATGGCCAGGCGTAGCTGATTTAACTAGCAGGAAATGGCGAGGTCGTTCATCCATCCATCCACCCATATGGTTGGGAGAAGAATGCCTGGGGCAGGACATTTGTTTCAGGTGAAGTAGTCTGCTCTGCAACCTCTAAGGCCCCCATGGGGATCACTCCCGCAGCAACCCTCTGTTTACTGTTTCCTCCAGCACTGGACCATGCCATGGTCGACGAACCCCTGCTTAATTAAGTCACTGGGGTCAGTGTGTTTCTTGCCTTAATTCTCCTGGGGGATGGGGATGCATTTCTCCTTAAGTAGAGGTGTTTAGGGTGGGTATGTGTGTGTGTGTGTGTGTGTGTGTGTGTGTGTGTGTGTGTGTGTGTGTGTTAAGTCTATGTGGAGCCTGGCACTGTTCTGTATTGCAAATAGCCAACAGCAACCAAATCCTCTACAAATACTCCTAAAAATTCCTGAGCAATAAACACACACATCTGCCAGTTAGAGTCTCTTATCATACACCATGCAAAACAGGTTTATGTTAAATAAATGCTGAATTCAGAGCCTCGCCTCGCCTCGCCCATGCCAATTCCACGTCCCATCAGACTGGGGCGTTGAGGAAGAAACTTTCCCGAGTGCCTGGAGTGGAGAGTGATGTTAGATGTATCCGGCAGGAAACCACTCCTGAATCCTAAAATGGCTGTCTGCTGACGCACCACAGCCAGGCTGTTGAAGAGACTGAAGAGCCAAAGCACAATGAGCCACTGAGGGATGGTTTTGTCATTTTGTTTGCTTATTTATTTATTTGTGAGTTTTAAAGGGGATGCATAAACCACCTGTCTGTACCTTGTTCTTTTTTGCTCCAAAGGCTACATCATAAGAGAAGCCAGCCTCATCCCACCATGGATACACAGAGTTCAAATATTCATTTAATAGTCCACTTTAAATCCCAAATAAAACTCAAACTATTGTGTAGAGTGGACAAAACATAAATATCTTGGGGTTATGTGGTTCAGTTAATGTAACTACATATAATTTGTCTGCAAAAAAGTGCCAAGTGCCATTTACACCCTCTCAAATGCAGTTTTCATCTCCCCATCTACATGCCGTTCATATTAATCAGCACGACAGTAAGGGATGCCTTGAATGTGATAACCAGCTGTGCTTCAATTTTCAAAAAGGTCATTCTCTGCCATTATCAATCTGATTGCTTGTGAGGTCATTCTCTGCCATTATCAATCTGATTGCTTGCGAACAACAGCTTTCCAAGTGTACTGGGGGAAAAAAAGGAAAAAGCAAAGACTCTCTGGTGTTTCGTAATGACAATTACAAGTTGGCGTAGCATGTACAGCTCACGGAAGCATGCGAGACATACCAGATATTTTAGCATGTCCATCTGTAAACAATATTAGAAAAGCCCAAGTAATTTCAGAACTGCACGCAAGAGTCAAACTGTGGCAACCACACAAAACCCTGCTCTATTACAGTAAGGAAGGTCCAGTTATTTTCCGGATCTTTTCTAATGACAGGATCTGGAGAATCTGACGGGATTTATTTTATAGACGGCGGTCTTAAAGAGACGCTCAAGCTTCGCCTGTGTTGTTTGTCCAGGAAATGCAAAACAGAAGGGTTTTGTGGCTCTCACCCCTGGGGCTGCCCTTTCATCTCAGACCAATCAGAAAGACGCAGGGGCCAGAAGGGGGACATCACAGCTCGGACCTTAACCACTACGGACTTCCTCCCTCCCTTCTGTAGTCAAAGTATGCCCGCAGGGCTTGATGAAGGGGGGCAGCAGCTCGCTGGCCTCTTCCCAGCACAGGCCCTGTGTCGTTTGTGATGGACCTCGCACTGAATATTAACCAACCAGGGGATCCATTACTTTTTAAATGATGAAAGCAGCCTCCCATTGATCTCTAAAAGGTCTGCTCCCCAGTGGGCACTTGGGGCTCTTTCAGCCATTTTCATTAGTGTGAAAGGAAGTCGGACTATTTTCCACAAGTCCCAGAAAAAAAGGGAAGTTTGCAAGAGGTAGTAGAACAAGAAGAAGAAGAGTAGAGTTTCTACTGTCTTCAAGTAGGCTGGTCCTTATGCTGCTGGAACTAATCCACTTTGCCAGAGACAACATTTTCATTTCACAAATGCCTTCCAATAACCCCCCTGCCTGAGTCAATAACAGGATCAACATATCTATAATTGCTAACTGACCCCACTGTCCACCTTCCCCCGACAGTTGTCAATATTCATCATAGGCTCGGGCTTGTTGTGTCAATCAAAGACATACTTGAATGGCTTCGGTCTCTGTCCTCACCGCGCAGCGGTACATTCCACCTGGACACAGAGTCCCCCTAGCCCACATCTTTAAACAGAAATGTCAAATAGGCCAATCACTCAGACGCTAGCATTTCCATTCCATAATGTTGCTGCTGCTCTTCCATATTTATCAGTGGCGGCGCAGCCCACACAAAGCCCCACTAATTAAGGTGACTTTCCTGTGAGAGCAGGGAAGCATGAAGTTGCTCAGCATTTAGATCACCAATGCACAATTAATCAGAACTACAAAAAAAAAAGCCTCAGTGAAAGCCTCTAAATTTCAGAGCAGGAAGCTCTCTTCATTATACTGAGGTGCCGAGAGTAGAGGCTTTAATCTCACAGCTTTTATTTTCAGGGGGTCTCTCCTCACTAATGAGCTTGTGTGAAAAGATTTCAAACAGACCGTTGGCGCTAGGGTTAATGTAGCCCCACTACTGTATATTTTAGTTTACAGTCCAGTCGAATTATTCAATCTGAGCAACATCCAGAACTGCATTTATTTCAGGCACCTCTTGAATCGTATTTGCATGAGTTGTCAGCAATGAGACTTAGTTTGAGAGTCATTAGGCTGTGTCATGGTTGATCAGGCACGGTGCCGTGTGTAGGCACAAAAGGCGACGACAACTGTTTGAGAGAGATTACCGTGACATTGTGAAAACATTCAGTGTCCAAGTACGGATGAAATCCCCAGTTTTGTGATGTTGAACTTCCCCATTCAAATTGTGTTGGTATCCCCAAAAGAATTCTGATATAATTGCTTCATGAATATGACCTTTTGGGTAAAGTAGGGCCCATCAAAAAGCTTGCCTCCGGATGTGAAGGAAACTTGTGACATTGAAAAAAAAAAGCACTCCTTATCTGGTGGGACTATCTTAAAGGCTTGCCGAATATTCTTCTTTCCAGCCTTGGCTAATGCATAATTGCCCATTGTTGTGAAACAGTACAACTGTTAGTTTCACTGAACACGAGGGAATGTTGTAAAGAATCAGGACTCGATGGTGGAGAGATAACGCTGAATGACCGTTGTGTCTCACTATTTCTGCTTGCACCCCATGCTTCAGTTCAGTGGGCAAGACTTGGGCCTGGATTACACCCCCCCCCCCCCACCCCAGCCAACCCCCCCAGGATGAACTCATTTGTGCAGGCATGTTCTGCTCTGCTCTGCCTCCTCCACAGACCCTCTGGAAGCACCCGGCTCTGGCTACTTTGATCGTGGCTCAGAATTGGATAGAGAGTTCGACAAATTTAGCAAATGTCAACATATTCCAATGGTCTTCAGCCAATGCTGCTATGCATGGGAGGAATACTAAACAGATTCGTCTCCAAACCCTCTGTGATTAAATCACCATGCATCAAATTAGAGATTGTGTTAGTCCACTAAAGCAAAAATGGGAGAAACAGCGACAGAGAGAAAGGCAAAAGTGGTGCTTCCGTGATTTTTTTCTAAGAAATACACACAAATCAAATGGAAAATGTGCGTTGTATTTGGTCAGTCATAATTGGATCGTTTTCAACGAGGAAAATGTACTGGAAAAACAAACCATTACAAATCAGTGTTCGTGAGTGTTTTTGAATTGCAAAGTCAGTCCGTGGTGAAAACAGACCACATCCATTTCCTCACCCAAAGTTTATGTTTTCATGTAGGGTCAGTGGTAGGTTACAGCTCTGGGTTGGATCGGTGGGACAGAAATCTGTGATTCGAAGCTCACAGTGGCCCTGGGAGGTAATCATGGGAGTTCTTGCGGTAACCGACTTGGACAGCCTATTGCCAACTGCTTCCATATGCGGCTCATTTTTGTTGAGAGGGTCCCAATGTCTTTGTCACAAAATAGGTTCCACTGGTTCGTTTTACCAGGTGGACTGTCAAACCCCAAACACAGTGCATAGGTTAACACTCTTTGAGAGGGTGCAGTTTAGTATGGGGTTAACCCCCACAATTAGCATGACTGATGGGGCGAAGGCTATATAAATATCATTTAAAGAATGCGTGAAACCTAACTTCTAGCTATATACTTCCATATGACAGAAACAACATGGTGTGGACATTCCACTACCACACAAATGGCACAAATTATTGTTACAAATTGATGCCTTCCATTAGCGGCCCCTCATAGATCATTTTCACATGTTCCAGGCTTCAGAGGCCACCACTAAGAGGAAATACTGTAAACATCTTAATCAAGACAAAAGCTTTCTCGGTAGTACACATTGTTTTTCCTTTAGCACTGCAGCTCCCCAACACCCCTATGATGTCAATCAAAATGAGGGTGGAAAGAAATTCATTTTTTCCCCCTCAAGGCCACACAGCCTTTCAAAACGTTCTCTCTGTGCACTATTCTCAGCACTGGTCTGGTGTGGCTACAGACATTTGGAATGCTCAGGGTGAAGGCAGATCATGGCATGAAAAGGCCTCAGCCGAGATAAAACAGAGCGAGTTAAAAGTCCTGGCTGATCGTGAGTGACAGGAGAGACTCAGCATGGCGGTGGCTTTATTCTCACATTGCAGAAGGCACCAGCACAGCCGTCAAGGATCACACACGAACAGAGGCAGGGTCTGGCTCAGGCTACACAGCACTGGGAATGCAGAGGTACTTTATGAAAAATCTCACTCACTCACCTTGGTACTTTTCAAATGTCAGACTACGACAAATTGCAGGAAAGTAATTGTTCAGAGATGCATAGGTGGCATATACGTAGGTCCCATGTTCAAGATTCAGATAAAGGATGATAGGATACCATAGTTCAGTGCTTGCAGTGACAATGTATGGAACATTAGTGGCTATTTCTATGGAACAATCAAACCTGAGCCAAAAAGGCAAGCCTTCAAAGCTCATTTGCTGAAAAATCCTATTTCTAAATCCAAATTCTACTTATTCTACCTTTCATTTGAAGCAGTATATATTTCATAAACATACAACTGTGAAGAGGCAAAAGTTTCAGGGTTATGAAGTAACACTTCAACAAATGAGTCTGTTATGGCTATCAACCACCACTCCATTGTTGCCGTTACCATGGTGACTATAACAGCCAGAAACCAGACAGAAAAATAAGCACAAAAGAAACCTCTTAATTTCACTTGCCCGCTCACCAGCTTTCCCAACACATACTGTTTTGATGCAGACTTTGATGTCTCTATTGGCATGTCCTTCTGTTGGAGAAATGTATCTTTAAAAATTGTCTGCTATTCAGGACCCAGAGGCCAGTTGAACACACTGTATTCAGACAGACCTTACCAAACCATACATATTTATTTTCTCAGTACATTCTTCAGATGGCTACTGACCCTCTATATCGGACTGGCATCTCTGGCACAGATGTATCCATTTTCATTTCCCAAATGCTTTATATATTAATGTGTGTATCGGCTTATTTATTAATAATAATGAGTCTTTTGCACTCACATCTTATCTGATGAAAAGATCTGAATAATTAATCACAATTAAATGGCACTAAAGCTTAATGATCTAAGTGTAGTTATCAAATCAGACTGCCACAGTTAACATGGCTATGACTGAACTAAGACTTGGGTCTGACCAGGTCATCTGCATCTAAGCCTGCAGCACCAATGAAAATTGCTACAAACTTTGCCTCACTTCCCCCTCCAGGTAAACTGTACTTGCTCTGAAGTGACAGAAATGGAAAAATAATGATGGGTAATTGTGCTGGAATAAATTCACAAAAAATGAATCCAATTAGCAAATCTTCCAACTCCATTTGTCATGTGTATGCACAAGATGATTCATTTACTGCAGAGTCGAGAGTTTCTGAAGTATTGACATGCTTGTGCAGCACTAGGCAGGCTTCATGCGGACATGTTGATTGCATTATTGTGGCCACCACCACTTCGCAATGGGCATAATTTGCCTTCTTCTATTCCCCTACGATCTCATTTTGAAATGTAAATTACACGTCCATGGGCCTTTGGTTGGCTGGAATGAAAGATCCTTTTTTCTCTCTGTGGTTATAATTGTCTCCTATTTGCCTTTGTCTCCCTCTCCAGCCCTCCCCCTTCTCCCTTCTGCCTCTCCATCTTCAAATACATATCAGCATCAGGGCTCTCTTTCTCCTGGGCTGTGCCCTTTGACCCCCACGCTCCACCCACACCCCCGCCCCCCCCCCTTTCGCCACAGTGGGCCATTCTGATGGAACATTCCAGAGACGGCGCACTCCTGCCGAGGTCTTGGCAAGGGCTCAGAGGAACAAGGCCGATCAGTTTTTGCCGGGTCCAGAGGTTGTTCCTGCCAGGCTGGCTCCCAGGTGGCGGGCCACTCGCAGAGAAGAACCCTTCCCTTTCATCCCCCCCGAAAGAGAGAGCATCCAACTCGCATCTCCCTGGAATGCAGGGAAACAAAACGCACTAGAGACTGCGGAACAATAACCCATTCATTGATCTGTGCAAGATAAATACTGTGTTTATTCACATATGGCAAGAAAAATGGCCTCCGAATTAGAAAGGCTGCTTATGACAGAGAATTCTCAGAAGAACAAGAACTAAGGACCCTTCTGAGGGGCAGTTACTGAAACGGAACTAGAACTACACTACAAGCACAGAATAACCTGAAACATACAATCTAAAATGGAGGATTTATACTGAAGAGCAATTACACTGTAAGAGGGTGTCCAGACCCCAGCTAACTATAGATGTGTAATTATCTGAATTGATGGGATTGTCAAGGCAGATGCTTGGATGAGATGGTTTGGACCAATGCACGTGCACCACTCATGTGTTCTGCGGTAAAGGGGATAATCCAACCTCACTTGCCACTCTTTATTGGACATCTCCCAGTTAAAGGAAAAAAAAGAAAGAAAACATGGATTAATTGCTGGGCTATGTAATAGATGGGACAGAGACAGCCACTGCCAGGAAAATGAGACATTTTTTAATGGATGAGGACATTGACAGAGACACTCAAGAGATCAGCATACATCCACATCCTCAGCCCTCGTAAGCTCCTCTCCGCCTCCTTTCCGTCTCTCCTCCACACACTGCCAGCAGCATCGGAAGAACAGGCCATTACCCCTCGCTCGCTCGCCAGCAAACCCAAGCGTGCGAGACTGCCTGTCTGCCTCCCGTCTGCCAGGTAGCGCTTGTGTAACGCGCTCGAGTCACGTCTGTTTTCCTACTCTACTGCAGTCGAGGCTTACTTACGTAAGTCCCGGCAGACCGTAAACAATTCACTCATTCACATCACCAAACACACTGCCATGATCTGTAGCTGAACATGAGGGTGCTGGCATGGGGTGGGAGGGGAACAGGAACACGGATCCCATTCTCAGACCCGCATTTACCTTTAAGATGACGACGAAGAGATTCAAAAGTTAGAACTATAGCAAGATGGATAGCTGACTTGAACACTCTGCGATGAGGATGAGGATGGGGAGGGATGTGTTGTGTTGTGTTGTGTTGTGTACGTGGGGCTGGGATGAAGTAAACAATGAAGTCTGACAACAACAATTTGCTGTACTGTACCAACTGCACCGCAATTACGCTTGCTGCAAATGGAAGTGCAGTGATTACCTCAAAGAAAAGAGTGCAGACCGACTCGTATCCCTGATGCATAGATGCGTTTCATAACAGCTTGGATTTAGAGAGAGAGCAGAATGGTGCTTCTGGGTGCATATAGAAGAGAGACTATAGAAGAGAGAGTATAGAAGAGAGAGTATAGAAGAGAGACATTGTTCTCTCCACTGGTGAGTGGTGAGAGGGAGATGTTCAAGTTCACCCTCGTGTGATAAAGAGTACGTTACACCTCAGTATTTGGACCTGTCCTGGGACCGCAAGTGTGAAAGTGTTGTGTAACGTGTGCAGGGTCGTAGCAGACATCATCACTTTGAAGGTGCAAACGGGCAGCTTTAAACCTGGCACGCACATGACTGCTAACGTCACATTGAGATTTTCACTTCTTTTTTTTTTTTTTTTTCTCTAATAATGTGGGCTGGCTGTTTTTCTCTTCTTCCTCCTCCTCCTCTTCACTGCCGTGGCCCGTGTCAGGATTCACACCAGGGACTGGGGGTGGGGGTCAGGTCCAAACTGGTCACACGTCCGTCATCTCGTCCTCCGTCTCACCCTCCGCCTCCCCCTCGTCTTCCTCGTCCGAGGTCACGTCCGGCTCGTCCATCTGCGACACGCACTTGGCACACGAGCAGACGAACAAGTAGTTCTCCCTGAAAGAGAGCATGACCTTTAACCCCGCAGCCGGCTTTGCTGAGCACAATGAACAAAAAAACCACACCACAGTACTGAGGCAGCCACTTGTTAGCGGGTGAAAGAGTGAACAGTTCACTTAGAAATCCAATCTGTGACCGGCAACCACCAACCACCACCACAACACACACACACACACACACACACACACACACACACACACACACACACACACACACACACACACACACACACACACACACACACACACTCCCTCCCTCCCTCACTAACTTATGCGTGCATTAGACACACACACACACACACACACACACACACACACACACACACACACACACACACACTTGGCGTCATTTCATTACATTTGTGCTGGACAGCGATGAGGAACACTAATTTGTTGCATGGAAGGCTCACCACGCTCCAGTTAGCCTCCCTTGAATTACAGTGTAATTTCAGTGGAACCAGATCTTTTCAAGGTGAACGACACCTCCACCCACCCCCACCCCACACACACACACTTGGACGGGTGGGGAGTACAGCTCATACCTGCCACATATTAACACACACACACACACACACACACACACACCCTCAGCTCAAGTTTCCCTGGGTGGGAATCAGCTTCCGCCCCTTCCGGCAGGTAACTAATCAATGGAGAGAGCTGAAGCCCAGGGGCAGGCTGCCCTCCCCGGCTCCAGATGTGTTTGCCCCAGATGGGGGCTATTGATCCCCACCACCTACACACCCCTCCTCAGCGCCAGATGTGTTTGCCCCAGATGGAGAGCTATTGATCTCCAGCGCCCCCCCCACCCCCCCACCCTACGGGCAGCCGCTCAGCTGGGCTTACTCAAAGCCATGTACTCTCCACGCGCAGAGGGCAAAAAGGCATTTTAACTCTATTACTATGTGTAAACTACACTGATACACTGGATAACATGCACAACATTGGAAGGAGATAAGTTGGAGGGAATGAAAGAGGGAGAGAGACAGACAGATAAATAAATAGAGATAGATAGATAGAGATAGAGAGAGAGAGAGAATGGATGAATTAAAAGAAGAAGAAAACAAAACAGTACTCTTTTTTTTCACCCTGTAAATTTCACGACTTTCTCCTGTAAAGAGCTGTCAGTCTCTTACCTCAGGATCTTGTGGCGGCTGTGGCGACTGCGGTCTCTCTGGCAGCAGTCCAGGTAGCTGATGCAGATTTCCTGCGAGAAAACGCAAGGACAGCGCGCTCAGACCGAGGCAGATAGGGGGATTCATGGCACAGCAGTCTCCAATCGCATGATGGAAGCGCTAAGCTCACACTGCAATCCAACTTTAATGCATTTATGTGACAGAAATAAACATCCAGGTCGTTACAGGGAGAAAAAAAAGAGAGGTTTGGCACAGGTAGGGCTGCTATCCATTCAAGGATCACAGGTCTGAACCGCCAGATTACTGACCCTGTGTGTCTGACTTGAGGGTATTCTTCAACAGTAAAAACGATATATGAAGAAATCATTAGTAATTAATGATAAATATACACATACACTGTTCTGCTATCTTAAAGCTGTCTTTACGTCAGTGCTGTGGGATTTCAGAGGGGGCAGGAAGAAGGTGCTTGGGTAGCGGGGCAACATCAACTATCTGATTTCTGCACCTTTATACTCCATTAGACCCATTTTCCTGCCTTTCAAAGGTGAAGCTTTTTCAATATGCCTGACAGGCTGCCAAAATCTCAACCAACCTAACCCTATTACAAGACTACAATTTTAACTGACAGTGTGGATCATGTATGTGTGTACAGATGTGTGTGTGTGTGTGTGTGTGTGTGTGTGTATGAGTCATAAGTGTGAATCATGCACTCCTAGTTCATCAGGCCAGCTCCCCTTACCTCTCCTGCACCGATGTCACTCAAGGCATTGAGGTGAAGCAGGAAGTTGTTGTCGGGGAAAGTGACTTCAGAGTTGGGGATGCAGCTGTGGTTGCCTAAGCAACGCAAGACAACACATCAGTCAAAGCCTTCACATTGAACAGCAGCACATGCAAAAATATACTGCTTTTTTTTCTTTAGAAAATCATATTGACGAAATTGAATTTGACAAACTACAGAAGTCAGTGAAGGAGCGTTCTGTCTAAGTGTGCTTGTCAGGAGTGAACACGCTCAGTAATCTACCCCCACGGGGAAGGGGCACAAGTTCTAGACGGGGGGGAACTCACACGAGCTCTGAAGCAGGAAGAGACCGGAGCCCTCGCAGTTCAGGAAGTCGCCCGTCTCTGCGGACAGAAAAGGAGCCGAATGAGAATCTACGGGGTGGAGGCCTCACCTGCTGTCGCTCAAAATCAATCAGAAGCGAAGCAAGTTTAATGTGCAGAGTGAGGGCAGGAAGCCAAGCGTGGATGGGAACGAGAGGGAAGAGGTGCACTTCTGTCAGGCTGTGGGGTTGTGCGTGGGTAGGCGGGTGGATGTCAGAATCCATCAGGTTTTAGACCTGTCAGTGTTTATAAAAGAGAGGTAATGTCTGTGAATGTGTGTGTGTGAAAGGCCGACAGACAGGGATGGGGAGAGAGAGCGAGAGAGAAAGACTAGAGAAACAGAGTTTGCTAGATGTTTCTGTAGCCGAGAGGAAATGGTGACCTTTTTCTATGTCTTTGTATAACTGGTCAATAAAGGCATCCAGCTGCTCCCTCTTGTGGCCAGGAAGCTGAAGTGCATCACAGGCATGGACCCACTTGCTGAGGGAGCTGGTAAGATCATAGAAAATCAGACATCTTTTACATGAAACATTAGAAAGCTCCAGACTGACATATCAATAATATGGAAATAACTAGGCAAACACAAACAGTAAAGATGGACATTTGATGTGTCTTTACCTGGTGCCAATCCCCTGGCCATTGGTCCCCACCAGGGAGAAGAGCGAGCGGAAGCCCTCTGGGGTAAACCACTGCACAGAAATAGACAGAAAGAGAGACGCGCTTTTATGTTAAAATGGCCAAAGTTTTTATCTTCTCATCAGTGTAAAAGTGACTCATGCCTCAGGGGAGATGAGCATTTCTTGAAGAAAGTTAAGATGTCTTTAAAAGAAGAAAGTTGAAAACATTATTAGCAAGTTTCACAAGTTAGCAGGTGTTAATGAGGAACCGTATGAGAGTTATACAGACCCGGTCGAGGTGGTCGTCGTAAAGTGCCGCTTTGAACAGGCTTCGGAGAAGGGTAAGTTGTCCCTGAAAGAGAATATTTGTCAATTAAAATAAATATCTCAGGTACAAAACAAATATATCTTCTATCAATCTGTCAGTTCACTGCAGCACAAAGAGATACATTTGCAAATGGTATTTTTTTTTTTTTTAACTACACATTAAGGACCTATTCAGGAAGCTGACAAATACCTGAAACTCCTCTCCAAGTAGCTTGTGAGCAATCTCCTCTTCCTCGTTGGCTGAGCGACTACAGAACTGAGACAAGAGCCTTTGCCAGCGCCCTTTCTCTTGAGCCTACAGAAGCATTAAACAGAGCACAATTCAGCTCGTCTCACTATTTTTGCAGTTTAACACAACTATTAGACTATTGTGAGCATAAACATTTTGAGTTCAGTGTCGAAGGGGACAAACATTCTACAAAGGCTTTTGCCTCAGACAGAAACTCTTTGGATTAAACATACTTTCTCGAATGATTTGAATGACAACTTCTAGTCACATCCCTGTGTTGTGAGGCGCATCACCGTATTGTGATATGTGATATGCAAGTTAGTTTGTATGTTGTTTTCAGCTAGCTAGATATGTTTTATCTAATCTCTCAGTCAACCAAATTTTCCATTAGATGGAAACATGGCATGAGGCACGCATCATATGAGTCTGCCCTGATATCAAGCGCTCCGAGAGGGGGCTATATGTGGGCGCGGGGCCCCTCTTCAGTCAGACTGAAATTGCACATGGCAAGTGCAAACTCATTAAGTCAACAGCCAACCCCATTTCCTGGAGCATGACATATAAGGTGCTTAAGAGCAAATACAGCGAGCAGCTCAGCCAATAATAGCCCATGAATAAAACCCCTCCAATATTGGTTATGAAGCATACATCTACATAACAATCCCAAATGCTGCTGAAATGTCTGCCTTGAGGCCCTTAAGACTTCTGCTTCAAACTAAAGGTAAAAGAAAGAAAGAAAGTATATATATAAACATACACTTCAGGGGAAAATATCTATTTCAAAAACATCTAAAGCTTTCATACTAGTGGGGAAGTGTATCAAGGTGTCATAGTGCATATTTCTGTACACCTACATGTATATACTTGGTGTATCTTTGAGATATGAGCGATATGTTCTTGGTGGAATGTATACAGCCATAACAGAAGCAGAGTGTACACAGGAGGAGTTACCTGTTTGACTACAGCCACCATCTTTGCCATCAGCATGATGCTGGAGGTTTCAGGGGGATAGTGGACACTCCTGAGGAAAAGACAAATGGATGGTTAGTCCTCCTGAATGCAGCATGACCTAACAGTATCTCCTTGGCAACAAGAGCCACAGTAAAGCTTGAAATGCTTGTTTGATTTGCCAAAACAAAGAATTTCCAAATTAACAACTACTGATGTTATTCTGGAGGCGTTATTTTAAATATTGTTCCTGTGTATGCATGCTTTCGAGTGCATTTCTGTGTTTCAGGAGTTTAATAGAATGTATTCACAATTTTCAGTCCCCAGTCAAGAATCAAGATGCACAGAATTCACAGGAATAATAATAAAAAACATATCTTATCACTTTGCCTTCAGGATTACATCATCCTTGTACAGCAACATTTTTTATGTGTGTACAAGAAAACTAGATACCTTTAAAGCATCTCATTTCCATATTTATTTCCCCCTGTTCACTAGCTCATATCAACACCTCTCACCTCCATGCATCCTGCAGTTTGTTCATGGGATGATCCGGGTCGTCCTGGGAAGGGCCAAGACACAGGACTCTGTGGTACTGCTCTTGTGCAGCTTGTCTACACTCTGCACTGCAGTACATCACCTGCAGAGGGAGACAGAGGCACAGAATATTATGAACAGTTTTTCAATCTGAACATTCTGTACCACAACACCAACGGAAGGTCTTTTGTCTAATCTTAGTATTTTAATTGGTCCTTAGAGGAATCTGACTAATGACATTACTTTCATGACCTTCTGTGTTACAGCAATTCCCAGCATCTGACTTCTCTAGCAAAGAACAGTACAGTGTGGTAACTGGCAAGGTCTGCAAAAGGCAAAGGGGGGAGATGGGGAGGTGTGTAGGTAGAGTAGGTGGCCCACCTGGCACTGCGGGCATGCTTGGTGCAGCTCGGACCGCACCCTGCACAGCTCAGGGTGGGGCAGGCTGAGGGCAGGAAGCCCACTGAGTCTCCGTGCATTCTCCTCAGCGGTTTCCAGGGACCGCAGGCAGTACTCACAAGCTGAAGAGAAACAGGTATGAAAAGATGGATACATATATATATATATAAGAAACAATTGAATGCAGATGCTCAACCTAGTTGACTGAATGTTGAGTCATTTTGACACAGAATTTGCAACTCCACAATTCTCAGCAACTAGAACAATGGTCTCAAATCTAGACATCTTTATGATGACACCAAACAAGTGCACACTGGGGGATGCATTTGATCCAGTCTCACTTCACAAAGGCAACTTACCTTTATATTTGTATAATGCATTCCACAGGAATTGAGAGGAGACGAGTGGACGCTCAATGAAGATAGTGTCACCTTTGCGGATATCTCTCTTTGCAAATAACCCCTTTCCCTACAAGGGTCACAATAACAGAAAGTGACTGATTAATGAGGTCTTAGAAGAAGCGATCAGTAATAAAATCATTAGGACTGATAATGGCCTTGTTATAACATTACATCTGATCGGGCGTTGGACTTGCTTGTATGAATGCAGAGGTAACGAATTTACTTACGTTGCTACACATGTAACGTTAAACTCAACAGGATTTATTCATCTTAAATATAGTTGCAGAGCTGTCAGAGCAACAAGACAAATTAAAGCTGTAACATACAACGAAATAAAAAAAGTGCACAATTAAACTAACGTTTGGCAAAGCAATGTAACTAGATTAAACGTTATCTAGCTTTAGCCGAACCACCATTCGCTTCTATCACAATCTCATGCACAGATGAGGGACAGCTATTGATTATGTAAACGATAAGTACACAATTAGCGATATCCGTTATATGTATCAACACTGCTTGATTGAAAAGGCACCGTTTACCTTTATATTGTCAATAAATCGGACTTCTACAGCACTGCTAACTTTGCCGGGTTCCACGCAGAGATAAAACATGTCATCTTGGGGGGCCGCCATGTTGGAATTTCTTTTTCAACCTTGACACGTGGAATTGGCCAATGGCACGTCTCGTTTCTCTTCTTCGTTTTTAAAGTATTTTCCACAAGCAGTCGGGTACTGCCAACAGCGGTGAGGATGTTAAAACACGGATTTATGGAATATACAGAGCAAACATATCTAATTTTATCGTACGAGAAAATACACGATCAGCATGAATACATTAATAAAGGAGGAAATAAATACTACTGGACTGAAATGTGTCGACATTGATTTCATTTTATTCATTTTGCATTACAGTATTATTATTTGCATTGCAAATATCATTCAGTACTGATAAAAATGAGCAAATAACCTCTCGCAATACAATATACTGTATTTCAATATTAATAGATGAATAGGTACGTTACAGATTTTTGTTACAAAATGTTATCTTTACATTTTAAAGACAATTATGCAATAATTATTTTTTACAGTGAACTCATCTAATGCACATTGAATTCCAAATATTTCACTGGCAAGCAATTAGCTGCATTTGAACTAACTGGTCCTCAAAACACAATAAATAATGTCATAATTTAGGCTACATTGAACAGACAAAGAATACAATTATTTCACAGATAAAAGAATGTCGTCTTTACAAGTATGCTTAGACCATGCAATTAAAGGACATTTTGAAATAGATATTATATAGTATTATTAAATTCATTTTCACCAAATCATTTTCATATTAAAAAATCTCAAAACAAGTAGGAACAATTAAATCCTTTGACAATGTCAGTAATAAAAAAATGCATGAATAACTGGCATCTCTGTTTGAGTTACAGTACTTAATCAATATCAAAATGGAAGCAAGATTTAGAGATATGCTTGTTCCCTTTTAGTTTGTTAGAGGTTTATTAGACAAATATTTCAGTGCAATTGAGACCCTGGATTATAACTCATTATACAGCATTAAACTGTTAGTATTGCTTTAGGGCTACATAAAAGTCCTCCTTGAAAGAAGAAGTCTCCAGAATCAGCAGACAAAGACTCTGCCAGTGGTCTGATTCAAGTTCCACCGCAGAAACGGGCTCATTCCATATCCACTCTCCTCGCTGCCTGCGCTGCTCCTCATAGTCCCTTGTTGTAGGTCACCACCTTGCAATCTGTTGCCATGGCAATCTCTGGCTCAAGGTGAGACACCTCAATCTGTGAAAAATGGATTCTGATAAGCAAAGCGTCCCCCACCTCCAGTCCCCCGCCCACCCACCCTTTTCAACCTCGACCATGACTCTACACCACCAAGCCTCCATTACTCTTAAAACCAGGAAAAAAAACAGAGGATGTAAGCACACACAGAAATCCTGTATAAAACGCTAGCAGCTCAACTGTTCAGCAATCTCTCTCTTTATTGCTTTCCCCTCTCTTGTGTACACACACACACACGCGCACACACACTCACACACAGACACACACACACACACACACACACACACACACTGACTCCACTGGTTGGGAGGGTGTGCAATACCTGAGACATCTGTGGGAACAGGCTGATGGCCAAAGGCAAGGACAAGCCGAACACGGCCAGGCACACAAAGCTGTGGATGGGCAGCATCAGTCTGCGGTGAGCCTGGAGCAGGGGGAGCCTGAGGAGGGGGGCAAACACGCACACAGAAATCCTGAATACGTTTCAGATGTTTCAACAGGCTTTTTAAACACTGAACTTTCCCCTGTCCAGAACAAGAACAAGGACAGAACTGGGTTACAGTGTCACAGTTAATTAGAGCCAGTTTTGGTATGGCTCATTATATGTAAGGCCTAAGGCACTGGTTCAGTGCAGTAGTTCTCTCTGTGACCTGCACAGACAGTGAAGCATGGGGCATTTTGAAAGCTGTTGTTTCCTCAGTAATCAATAGTCACTGTGTGTATTCTACTTTGCTGAATCGGAATCAACAATGGAGGGGTGTTTATCACCAGCTGGTTGCTTTCAGGAGTTAGTCATACTTCTAATGGCACTCTGAGATTCTTTTGAATGAAGAGTGCATTACAAATAAAATACATTATTATTATTATTACTTTTCGAGGTAGGCCATTATCATGGGCGGGAGGACGAATATAGGCAAGGGCAGGACCACACGTGTAAAGGCTGTCTCCATCAGTGCCTGAGGGGGGAAAAGAAAAACTATTGTTGTGACTTTCTGTCCACTGATTTGGGAGAGAAAACATCTTGGAGTAAGCCTCCTGAGCAGTCCTCCACTGACGTGTTTGGCAGCGATCCGGGACGACCCCACCACGTTCCCGTTGTCGTCCAGCACGGAGATGCCCTCGGAGAGCTCGCTGTGCCTCATCAGACCCACGTTACAGATGTTGGCACTGGCTGAGAGTGGACGAGGTTAGGGGTTAGTCACGGTAACACTGCACTGTCCTCTCAGCACTAAGCATGGCTAACGCCTGTGCTGGCCAAGGCACCGTCACAATTATGCGGCAGCTTGTGAGATCTGACAATCAGGAACACAAGACACCACATTTACTGAGCTTGTGCTAAAATGAAACGGATCACATTCCATATAAAACATTGATGTCTTCACCCATCCAACAGAGCAGATAAGGTAAATATAGACGTCTTATCTCTTAGGAATTCGACTGATAATCCTCTGGGAAACACATAATCTGGAGAAAGCCATAATCATATGTATGCTCAGGCAGCTGCCCAGGGAGACTTTGTGTGATGAAACACTGGCTTTGAAAGTGATACATCAGGTGGACTCGTGGCTGTGAATTAATGAAGCAGATGAAATTAAACATAGCTGACAGATAATGAGGAGCCTTATAGCCTGTAGTTTGGAAAAAGGAAACTGATGTGACAGTGAATTAGCACCTATTGTAGCCATATTTGCAGAGTTGAAATCTGCTTATGAGGAGTCTGTGTTAATAAATCAACATGATACAACTGTAACATTTTGATCTGACTGAAATATGTCATTTTCAAAACAGCAATTTCCCTGGCAGATACTGTGTGGTGCCACACATCTAAATCATTCTTTTTCCAATTATATACAAGCACCTTTCCTGAAACAGAACAGCTCCAGCATTTTTAACAAGCTAAAAATAACAATGGATGCACAACATTTAAAGCACAGTGTGCAACTAAAACAAACACTGAAAACCGCTAATGCTGAAGACTACTTCAACCACACTGACAAATGGTGTATACAAAACAACTTTAAGCAGGCTGAAAGGCCTAGTGTTGCCATAGTTGCCATAGATGTCTTTTTGCTGCCTTTTTTGCACTACCATAACCTCACTTTAAAGTAAACTTATGCTGCTGTACATGTATCTGTATGTTTATAACTATATGTATATGTATATCTATATGTCTTGTCTGATCTGTTGTTGTGCGTGTGCACTTTATATGTTTCACCGTGGGAGAGTGGGAAACGTTTTTTCAGATTTTTTCAGATTCCTTTGTATGTCTTAACATGCAAAGTAATTGACAATAAAGCTACTTTGACTTTGACTTTGACTAGTAACACAGTAGATGCAAGGGAAATATGACTGAATGCACGATAAAACATACCCACAGCAGGAAAGGGGATGAATCTCTGGATAATGACACGAGTTGCTGGACTGAACTTGCTGGATTTCTGGATCAGTATGTTAAGCCCCACCTTCATAGACAGAGTTATAAGAGAAAAGACACACACACATACATCACAATGAATGTAAGTGTGTATTGTGTGTGTTTGATGTTTTAGTTACTAAGAATTACATGTACAACATAGAGGCTAGGTGGAACTCACTGCAATGGAGACAGCGCTGCTGACCGCTCCAACATAGCCTTGCACAAACCTGGAAGCTGGCGTGGGCTGGCATAACGTGTTACAGGATTAGATTCTTGAGTACAACAACAGGTGAACACAACGCATATTCATGCAAAGCACATGGTAGTATAAGTGAAGGCGCACTGTAGTAGAACTCTTAAAAAAACGTCCATATCAGGCGGGTTGTGTGCCATATGCTATAACAGCTCCCCCCCCCCGCCCCTGAGGACTGAGGGGTGATCGTTCATATGGAACTAAAAATCTCCTGCCGCTCCAATGAAACTCCAGCTGTTGGAATGTTAAACATTAATGGGTTGGCCTTGAAACCCCCCCAAGCACCTGAGGCATTACCTTGGTGGCATTGCGGTTGGCATAGTTCACACAGGCGTTATGGCTCTGGTTCAACCACTGCAGGGAAACAAATATCACTTATTAGAGTAAGCACAAGTAATCAGTGTTGCATCCACGCAAAATACTACACCAGAAACATTATGCCTCCTTGTAATGTTATTTTAATTACAGTTACTTTTTTCTATTTAGTTTTCTCGGCTCTCCATCTGCCAATGCCCCATGTGGTGTACGAGACACAGACACCCATGTGGACATGAGAGGAAAAAAACACCTCCTACATGATGCCAGCTGACACGCCAGCTTTCTCCCTCGTCTCCAGACAAGCTGCTAAGGTCCCGGAGCAATCATAGAGGAGAAACACGCAATTCAACAAGCAGCATGCAATTCCATTCTGTCTCAGTGTTGCTTTCGTAACTGACCCTGGTATCGCCCGGATCATAGACTGTCAAACTGTAATATGAGGAGATTTTTTTATAAAAATTGAGGGTTGTCAACAGCTGTCAGGATTACATTATCTGTACATTTTTTGTATCTCAATTTTATATTTATATGAATTTCCCACCTTTATGCACCACTCCAATCCTATCTGGGCACGGAACTTTATATGATTTTCAATTACTTTTCTCAATTTTCAATTTGCTTTTCTCCACAAAAAGTCTAATATTTAAAGCAGAAATTTGTGACTTAACTGACGGTTTTTGACCGTATTCAACACCTATCCAGTTTTAGTGTTATACAACCTTATCTTGCTTGTTTATAGGGCCTTATCTACATCCTTGAAAAGCAAAAGAAGTTATTCTGCCAATACATCTGTATGTTTTGTGAATCACACCTGAACAGCTGCTGCAAAAACCCTATGTTTAAAATAAACACTAACTGTTTCCATAGGAAATATCCTTGCACTTGCACTTGCAAGGCATTTAGGCATCTAAAATGTGGCAGAGGGGTGAGAAGGACTTTCTGCTGTCTTGCTAATGAGCAACATTGCTTTCTGCTGACCCTTCACTCACCCCTCTACCAGGAAAACAACCTGCAGGTTCATTTAGCTGTCTGTCTGTCTCCCCCATAGACCTATGTATGTCTATGGTCTCCCCAACCCTCCGTAATTAAATACCTCCCCCTTCCTGATCTCTTAAACAAGACACCGCAGGTTAAGCATATTAATAAATAATATGGTTACAATGTAAAAACTATTTCATTCATTAACTTCCAACTGCACGGTTCAAGTTCCGAGCACGTCTTCTTGGTTATCTGTTAACTGTTGGAGTGACTGAGTGATTTAAGACAGTCTTTGTTTCTTACCTGCCAGAAAACAGTTGAACCCAGTGTCTGACTAGGAAGCAGAAGGCCCACAACCTAAAAAGGTAGAACAGATAGCAGATACTACATTCATTAAAAAAATTACTAAATATGCACAGCCATATGCTCATGAACCCTAAAAAGGTAGAAAGGATAGCAATACATTCATTAAAAACTACAAAATATGTTCTTGAACCTTTGTTAAAAAGCCTAACAAGAGCTACAGCTATATTCAGGATTTGTAATCTAAACCCTCTGCACAGGCCTGTAAAAACAGCAATGATTGAAATCCTGTCAGGCAATGTAACAACCTTCTCAGGATCTCTAGCCATAAATAGTTCTCCTTCTGATCTGCTTCATTATTTTCTAGATGTTATTTTGACATGTCAACAAATAATCCATAAAACCAATACCAAACCCGTAATAATAAACCCATGTGAACTATTCTGTATTTACAATTGACCATTTACAAGTGGTGTCTGCCTCTACCTCACTCTTGAGGACCTGCTCAATGAATGACTGTGAATATATGTGAATGACAGAAAGAAAAGCTGTTCTAGGACGACGCTTGACACTGAATTGAAACTCTGACCAATCTGATGTCACTCCTGTGAGAAGCTGCAAACTTACTACAGGTGTTCCGAATGGGACGTAGCCTGCCAAAAATCAAACACACTCCATTACAAGGCTGAAAAATAACAACAGCCAACTGCAAGACAATCAACCATATATAAACATCTCCGTCAAAACACATCAATAAAACAAATCAATAAAAGTTGTTTTCATGCATTAAACGCTTTCTCCACAAAAAGACTAGGCTACATGTGGAATGAGTTATACTAAATAACTGAGCCATGCAGGCAGGTGTAATGCAGGTGTAATGCAGGTGTAATGACAATGTTAGAGGGCAATACCTGACATGCGAAAAGGCATAAAGATCTTTTCTCCTGTGTCAGGATGAATGATTGCCTGCATTCAGACAGATGACAACCTTAGTGGTCATACCATGACCAGTACTGTCAAATGTGCACCTATTTGACAGTGTCAGTGTGTTTTTGTCTTTCAAAAGGCAGCGTGTGTCCGTGCCTTTTGAGGGATGACCGAGACATCCTACAGCATGTTTATTGCAGGTTTATAATGTGTGATAATATGCTGAGGAAACAACACTGTTATATGGAATGTATCCACAAGAAAAACAATGTCAACAACGCCTCATTAAGTTTTGCTTTTTTTTTTACAAAAAATGATTATATAATATAATATAACATATGTGAGCAACCATTTAAAACATTGTTTGCAAAAGACACTTCAGCATTAGTGATTTTGCAAAAACAAACTTACCTGTTTGACTTTTTGTGCTTCCCAGAGCTTTGAACAAAGAAAGAATGTTCTGTAAGAATCTTATGAAATATTGGATTGTGATTTTGATGATGGGTAAAACAAACTTAAACCGATAATAGAAAAACACATTTCACCACTTCTACCAAACTCATTTCTAACTCATTAAAGCGCCTAGAGACAATTGTATTGTATTGTCACACCACCATTTTAAACTGTAACAATACCTGTGAATCAGTTACTCCAGGCGAAAGATTGCCTTTCTTAAAATCATCAAGAAGCTTCACACATTCATTTAATCGACCCTAAAAGAACAAGGAGAAATACATTATGATGTACATTGGACTCCTTCGAAGGCAATTATTGTCCACATATTTGTGTGCGACTTTGTTGTCATTTGTTTCTGACCAATTTAACTCACAGCTGTCACTAACAAGAGATACATTTTGATGACAGATGTATTGATCGTAAATGAGAGTTGCTAGCGCACAATTCAAGTCCAGTGGGGTTCTCCATACCTCTGACACAAAGAGTGTGCTGGGGTCTATGATGTCAATGAAGTGCTTCAGCCTCCCCAAAAATGAGCTCTACAGGAACAAGATGAGGAAGAAAACACAAGTTAGCATCATAGGTAGGGTCAGAGTGTACCTCTACAAGGTCCCCACGTCTTGAGGGAAACACACATTGAGGAGCTTCGGTGTAGATCTGTGTAGATATATCAGACACATTTTGACATGTGTGTATATCTGGGTGGTAGTGGTAGCGACATCTTGAGTTTAGAATGAGTGTTTGGAATGTTGACTATTTTTCTGTTGATTCTTAAATAATCTTCTGTAATGATGCCAATTTGGGTATAAGAATCTTCTCAATTGTGTTTAGATACTCCAGTGCAGATGCTTCTGTATATAGAAACTCTCTCAGTATGTGATCCTATGATAACTAGAGATGCATTTTCACAAGGAAATGTGAGTGTGATTGCACCGCAGAAGCAGTGAGCCGTTGCATACCGTAACCTATGCAATTACATGGATGCTAACACATCGCCCTAGAAAGGTTGGACTCTCCTACTGCCTGTTGGATGAGCAGTAAATATCACCTAACACGGCGGAGGGCAGCGATTCCCTAACAACAATGACCCACTGACATTCTGGCACACATGGGCAGACCACACACACTCTGCTATTATAATATAAATCAGTCCATGTTCGGCATGAGTTGATGCTCTCAAGACATTGTTTGCACTGCACCTTATCAAGATCTAGGAAGAACTCAACCACTTCATTCCTCCGAAGAAGAACGTCTGTTGTCTTTGCCTTCTCTCTACAGTAAGGGATGGCAATCAAGACTCTTTTCATTAGTGGTACCTCAGTGGTGGAATGACCTACCTAGTGCTACCTGATCAAATGACAGCCACGGTAGTCTACATTTAAAGAGTATTACAAAGCGTTCAACCCTATGGGGTCGGAGGCCTCTTAGGCATCTTTGAGGTAGTTTGACATGGCTTGACTGACATTTTTGTATTCGCCCCCCCCCCCATCTAAAAACATTGATCCCAGTGCTACATATGCTACCATATGCAACAACAACAACAACAACAACAATCTGAGAGCAGTGAAAATGTCATTATTATATTTTTGGACTGCACTGACAGAAATGTTTTTACACACATTTAACCAAAACACAAGCTGGCCTTATGCGGTGGGTCTAGCTGCGAAGTGTGAAAATAAGGGACCATATCCAGAAACTCAGAACACTGTCGTTGCACTAAGATGCAGAACATGAGCGTGCAAACCAACTGCACCCGTTTGTCTGACTATCAATTCTACACTGAGGGAGACTTGCACACACAGTGGATGAAAACTTCCAGAGAGAACACTGGATGTAAGAATGTCACTGCAACTCGTCCAATTAGTCTCTCTCGCTTCAGTATGGCCACTGCTCCTCAGCACCCCCCCCCCTACTGCTCCGTCTATGTGGCAGTGCCAACACCAGTGGGTGCCAAGAGTTAGACAAACCCAATGGATGAGGGCTGCCAAGACTTTGCTTGGCAAATGCCGGGGACCAAACATGGCAGCTTCAATCAACTCTCTCTCTCTCTCTCCCTCTCTCTCTCTCTCTCTCTCTCTCTCAGAGCAATTCTTCCTCTGTGAAATGAGGCCGGAGAGAGCGAAATGAAATTCCTCCAGAGGTATCTATGACAGTGACATCTCTGCCTTTTGTTAAGCTGTTTTTAGTTCCTCCTCGCTCATTTGTGTTCATTTTAAACAGGTTAGCGAGCAGCACTCTGGAGCGTCACAGCTGCTCTGCTGGAACATGTGATCGATGTGTGTGCAAGGGAGAGAGAGTGAGAGAGAGAGAGAGAGAGAGAGAGGGAGAGAGAGAGAGAGAGAGAGAGGGAGAGGGAGAGAGAGAGGGGGGGAGAGAGAGAGAAAGAGAGGGAGAGAGAGGAGCTGGTGCAAGAGAGACGCCTTTAATTATGCATGTCTTTCGGATCCCTCGAGACTATGCAACACCGTAAGCAGTGATGCATCTGTGCAAGAAGACAAACACACCCCCCATTCAAGGGCTAAGAAGATCTCACTGTTTAAGAGAAGCATGGGGGCCAGTACAGCCAAATGAAGTCAACCTGAGACAGAATCATTAGCAATTTTGTACTGTTTCATGCAATGATCCATCAAGAGTTGTGTGAGTCAGTTAAATTGTGATACTCTAGATTACACAACTACTTTAGCCTACCTTTGAAATCCCACATTCTGAATCAACGGCAGATGTTAAAGTGAGTTCATAGAATGCTGTATTTTTGAAAGCAAATAAAGAATCATGCATAAATGCTGGCACAGCTGATTTGCAGCAGTCACTGAATATTTATGACACCCTTTGTCCTCCCCATGCAATTATTGCACATACTAAATCTATGGTTTGGGGGAGCAACATTAACTGGAGTTGTGAAGTCGATATTACACCTTACTGACCTCTTTAGTAGGCTAGCCCATAAAGATACGGACTAATTCTAGACCTAATAGGTGAATGAAAGACCTTGATGCGAGAGAACAGCTTCGCTTTCTCAGAGTCTGCATATAACGCTGGTATAGCACTCCTAGTATGATATTACGGGTTTATCATGGACCCATCTAATCTACTGTAGATCATTAAATGAGGGGGAATTTGATGTGCCCGCGACAGACTAGCATTGCAATTTGCTTTTCTAATTATAGGAGTCCGACCGACATAATGGCGTTTCCATGGAATCCTTTAACAATGGTAACCTATCAGACCAAAGTACACTTTGCAATGGTATAAATTTAAAGTTGATCTGAACGATATGGACAGCCTGCTCATTAATCTTACATGCTTAACAGAACTGACCCAGATTTCTGAACGTTGTAAAGTAAAACACAAAAATGATTGTAATACGAAACAATGACATTTGCAAGCAAACAAGAAGACCGAAATGCCGAGTGAGCTGTCCTGATGTTATAAATGATTAAGTCCTGCTCTAGCCTACATCCAAGCGAACCAGAAAGGGCCTCTTACTTACATTATCATTTGACCCTATTTGATGGAGACCTTTTAAGTGGCAGTATTAGGCAACCTTCTAAATTAGTTTTATATTTAACCTAAATTAATTACCATTGACCGTTGTATTACATGATTTACCTTTACTTAATTATATTAAGACTTCTTAATTACCCGACAATAGGTTTTCAACTTAATGAAATTACTTCGAGTTATCTCATTTCAATCAAACAAGCACAGCCCATATGCTTGATGTTATTTACAACGATGATTATCATACTACAGTAATTACACAGGCAGACATATTATGCGAGGTGGACTACCTGCAACTTTCAAACTGCGAACAGCAGGCATTATAACACCACCAACATATCGGCAAAAACGAAATGTTGTTTATCTGTACCCGAGCAAACAATGCACTTTGCATAAATGAGAAAAACTCCTCAGAGCCTAGTTACCTGATCATATCGAGGTCTTCCCAATTGAAAAGGCGGACAAGCTGCAGATTCCGCCATGGCAGCAACGACGAAATGATATTAGATAATGACGGGTATCATGAAACGGAATTTTAAAGATTGAACTCCAGTAGCAAACAGTGAAGCAAGGAATCGCAGAGACTCTTGGGAAGTGTAGTGTTCGTTCCTAGCCACCATGTCCACAAGGAGCCCACACGGGATTTCAGTGGGCAGTGGTCTGGGGGTGTATATGGTTGAATCAGAGCCAGTTTCAGGGAGACTGCCCACCTCCTATTCATCCCGTTATACCAAAATATCTCTGTAGAACGCTAGAGGGCGCGCTGGTGCACAATGAGAGGTGACTGAAGGTGCTTGCAGATGCTGCCCCCAAACAGTTTCAAAGTGTGAGGTGGGATAGGGGGCTACATTTGTAATTTAGATGTATCAGAAACATAGCTGTCACAACATATTCAAAATGCATGACTTAATAATTAACTGTAAAAGTGACAGTGAAAATGTGTCCATTGATCCTTCTGTGATTGGGGTTAGTAAAGGATATCCCCATAACTGTAATTCGGCCATAGGCACAAGGCTGGAGGACGCAGGTCTTCACTTCGCTTCCCTTTGTGGAGTTCTTTGCCTCTGCCTTGTCCATTATTTTTGTATAACGGGACACCTTGCAGACCGTTATCAGGTGCATAATAAATAAGATGTCATTTTAAAAGGCTATGGGCCACATGGACTAAACATTGGCCCCCGCCTTTCAGGCTTATTTCAAATTCTTCACTCAGATAAGACATTAAAAATGTACTATGTGAGCACGCAGCTTCTGAAGCAGTTTACACTCTGCCTGCGTGAAAAAGAACAGATGGCCCTGTCCCTCATGCATATGCATTGTATGGGAGAATGGTGTGCGATCACAGATGCTTCAGGTGGGGCCTCTAGACGCGCTGCTGAGGCTGAGGATGCAGCCTCTGTGTGACAGCTGGAGGTCTTGCATTCATAAAGGTCACAAAGGTCTGCTGGTGTCACTCAGCGGGTTTAGGTCAGCTCCAGCAAGCCTGTGGAGAGCCCTTGATTAGGAACAAATGAGACCCATCAGACAGTCACAGACAGTGGGGCGACAGTGGTACGGGGGTAGAGAAGTCGTTTAGTAATCAGAAGGTTGCTAGTTCGATTCCCTGTCGAAGCGTCCTTGAGCAAGACACTGAACCCCTAATTGCTCCTGATGTGCAGTGTGCCATCAGTGTAAATGTAAAATGTGTATACATCCTTGTAAGTCGCTTTGGATAAAAGCGTCTGCTAAATGACTAAATGTAAATGTAAACACGCAAGAATCACATGTGTAAATATAAATGCACACATCTGTAAATACTGTTTTCACAGTAGAATTAAGATCATCATAATAACACAGATCTAACAGATCTTTACTGGATGGAACAATGATTGCTCTGTAACTAAAATGTGCCTTTTTACAGAGTAAACAGTACAGTCAGGTGCATATAGTATACATTGGAGTGACACATTTTTTTATTTTGATGCTTTAGAACTCTTCAGTCCTCATCTCATCTAGGAGTTCTTAGCATTGTCTTTTCACTCTTGACCCAAAACAAGAGCTAACAGTCAAAAATACTCAAGACTTTTTGAGGCTAGCCACACCCAGGTACAGTATGCATGATGTGTGATGTATGGAAATGTGCTGAATATACAGCTTACATCTCAGCGATGCTTAAACCTTGAAGCTTATGGTATCAGTGAAACTAGTACATGTCAATGTCATGACAAATGTTTGCTTCTCTCAGTTTGTCCTCTAATTCAGTTAAGGTTTTGTGACTGAACTAGATCGTTGCATGTCGTATCAAAATCAGAATCAGAATCAGAAAGGTTTTTTACTGCCAAGTAGGTTTTCACCTACCAGGAATTTTTTGTGGTATGTTGGTGCAAACAATAAACATACACAATAAACAAAAAACAATACACATATTAAGTTATTTTTCAAACAGCAGGAGTGTGTAAATAAGAGATCGGGATTAGAGTCCGTGTTGGGGGCCGGGGGTCCCGGGCCTTGTTGATGAGGCCAACCGCAGACGGGAAGAAGCTGCTCAGGTGGCGTGAGGTTTTGGTCCTGATGGACCGCAGCCTTCTGCCGGAGGGGAGTGGCACAAGGAGTTTGTGTCCAGGGTGGGAGGGGTTGGCCATAATCTTCCCTGCACGCCTCAGGGTCCTGGATGCATACAAATCCTGGAGAGATGGCAAATTGCAGCCAATCACCTTCAGTCTCTGTTGTTACCTTGCAGGGATGATTCAGCAGTGGAGATGGTTGGCCTCAGCAAGTCCACCGTGCGCTGGCTGGCGGAACTACACAAGGCTGGTGTCTTCACCTACTCCTCTGTCACCATGACCAGGGATGGTGTGTTCTCTGCATGGATGTGCTTTATCATAATTCTTGGGTACCTGCGCAGTCATCTCTACTCTGTGCATACTGGAACAGACTTAATGTTTCGTATTGGGTTAACACTCTTATGTGATTATAATATTAATTAACTTAGGTTGAGCTGCAAAATGTATACAGTATATGTTTTTATGTCTGTATTGTGTCCATTATTCAATTGTAACAGTTAGTGTATAACTTGTGCATCAGGGTTCTTCTCTGCTACAGGGAAAGAGGTGTCTGTCTCCTATGAGGAGTGGAACAGAATGATCCAGGACAACTTTGAGAAGATGTTCTATGTGTCCCATGACCCCAAAGACCCCAATGAGCAGCACACTGAGCTGGTCCATAAGAGAGGCATATACAAGGACAGCTATGGGGCCTCCAGTCGATGGTTTAACTACCAGCTCAGGCCCAACTTCACGATTGCCATGACAGTGGAACGTTCTCTGACGTTAAGGGGTCTTTTTGCTCATCCAAATGGCGTTTGATTTGTACTAAATGTAATATATATGGAACTCTACATCTAAGCTAACCCGGGGGGGTGTATTCTGTGTACTCCAGGCTCCAGAGTTGTTCACTGTGAAAAGAGCCTGAGGGGCGTTAGAGGTGGCGGAGTAGAAGCTCTTGAGTCCTTCAGGCATAAGGACTCTGGATCCAGAGTGGGTTTCACACTTATCTGCTGTTTCACATGTTCTGTTCTATGACCCTTCTTTCAGAAAAAGTGGGTTTTTCTGGTTATTGGACTGTGTCTGACTGGATTTTTCTCTTTTTAGTGACATGGTGTATTGTGGTGTTTATGACAATGCCCTGGACAATGACAATTACAACTTGGCTAAAGGCTTCAATTATCATCAAGGACCTGTAAGTACATCATTCTCTCTTTGTGTTCTTCTAAATTAGTGCAGTTTGGCAGATTAATGTTTCATATGGTCCTTTTTGCAGGAATGGCTTTGGCCTGGTGGTTATTTCCTCCAGCCAAACTTCACTTCGCAAAGAAGCTGGGTAAAGAGACCTACGACAAGACAGTGTACCTGGTGAAGAATGTACTCTCTCTGCAATTTGTCCACTTGGAAAGGTACTGAATCATCTGATCACAAACATTTACTAATTTAGTAATAGTTTCATTTGGTTGTATCTCTTAGTGTAGGAATACAAGTAAACTTAAATTAGACTTTGGTCAGTATAAATATAGTAAATTATCGTAAACTTTTTCTAATCTAGTCATTTAGATACACTGTTGACTTTTCCCCCACAAAATGATATTTTTCTGAAAGATTGCAGTTAGATGGACTAACGATGGATAGTACTGTTAATGTTCCTTTTCAAACGATACATTGTAAATCTGACAATTAAATAAAATATTTTCTTTCATCAGATCTCCCTGGAAGGGTCCGCCAGAACTGACCAATGAGAATGGGCAGTACTGCCCCATCAGATGTGAAACCCAGGCCTGGTCCATTGCCACCATTCTGGAGGTGCTCCATGACCTGTGAAAGGAGGGCCTGAACCCCCTTATTATATGCATCCCACCTACAGTACCCTTAGGGGTCTGTCAGCACATCCTCACTGCCCTAGTGTTTGTTTACCTAAATGTCCACCACAGTGTTTTCCCTGTGCTGCCTTTGCTAGTTACTGCCGTGTTGTATGGTGACCTTGAGCCTCACCAGAAGGGAGCGTCTCTGTTTGCCTTAATGTCTCAACAATCCCACAATCTTATCTCAGTTTTAATAATGCATTCACACCCCTCTCAGACTTCTCAACGTACAAATCAAAGTGAGGCAACTGAATCAGAAATGTACTTAATAGCATCTTTATTTCCCTTAAGCAATGATGAGTTTCAGATCAGAGGTTCTATGATCCTGGTAGGGATGAGGCGGGCCAAAGCTCAGAGCAGAGCCCCAGAGGTAGTTAAGTGAGGGCAGGAGAGAGAGGGGGGCGAGAGAGCCCCAGAGGTAGTTAAGTGAGGGCAGGAGAGAGAGGGGGAGAGGAGGTTGTAGCAAAGGGGCGGAGGGCCCTAAAAGATTCAGAGAACCCAGCGATAGAACATGCTAATGTGGAGCTTTGAAACTGATCATTTCTATATCGTTTTTTCACGGGGTCCAGAACGTTTAGCGATGCCTCTGTGTAAATATTTAACCTTTAACCTCAAACTGCACTAAAGCCCTTCCTCCAGCTGGTACCAACTGCTGGTCTCCTTTTTGAAAACCTACTCCCTCTTCTCCAGTGTTCTCTTTTGATGATTTAGGTGAGGGTTTGGGGCAAAGTGTTCCTCCTTGCTCTCTTCAGCAGTTGACCTTGAGTTGACCTAGAAGCATGCCCTGAAGAATCTCCTCCTGCCGGTGTGGGATTCATTCTGCCCTCTACTCTCTGTTTCGGCCCGTTTTGCCTCACGCTGTTCTTTTGCTTCTGCCTTTTCCTGCTCTTTCTCTTCCTTTATCTGCGTTTGCGCTCTCTCTGCTTTTTAATTTGCCTTTTCTTCTCTTCCTTCAGCTCAGCATGTATTCTTGTAAGCTGAATCTTTTCCATTTTCTCTCTTTTCTTTTTCTCAAGCTTTGATGTCTCTTTCAATTCAGCTTGAACTAGTTTGGCCTCCTTCTTCTTGGCCTCATTTGTGATTTTGTCAATCTTTTTCTTATACTTCTGGTTAATCTTATCTTGAGCAGCATTCATTGACAGTATGAATGTCTCAATTTCTTTGCTAAGGCAGAAATTCTGAAAACAAAGCAATGTTGAGACGGAAACACAGTTACATTTTGAAGACTTTAAAGCATAGCAGATAAGAAAAGGCAGTTTTGAAAGGTACAAACATGTATATAGTACCTGAAGGTCATCATTGAGGAAGGCCTGATTCCCCTGGAGTTTTCTCCATTCATTACGAATCCTCCACTTCAGGAAAACATTTGGTACATTTCTGCTCTTCATATGGCCATCTGTGGAACTTTCTGAAGCCTGAGGAATAAAAACAGACAAAGGAATCCAAAGATGAAGTTAAGCCCTGTCACCCAGACAATGCTGTACTTAAACAATAGAGTCAACTAAAACAATATAATTTAATGGTAAAGAAGATGAATTAGGATTTCATGTAAAAAAAAAGAAGAATTAGTTACATTTCCAAACATCCATGTCTCAGCCTGAGTCCTCAATTCTGACATCAGCCTCTGTTTGATGACAGCAGTGGTCACGGCTTCAGACAAGACGAGGTCTTCCATTTGTTTGGACCTCATTCGCCATATCTCAGAGGCCTTCAGCACGCTCACTTTCAATTCATCCCTTTTCTTTTCAAGAGATAAGATTCTCTCGTGTTTCTCCCTCAGCCTTAAATTCATGTCAGATGTGGCCTCCTCGTAATGTTCCTTCATTGTTTTAAGCTGCTGGTCCCTGGAGGCCACCAGATTTTCCACCTCCTTCATTAGAGCCTCTTTCTCCTTCTTGCTGGATGTTTCTCTCTCTTCTTCATCCCTTTTCATCTTGGCAATGAGGCTCTTGTGTTCAGCCTCCATTTGCTCCCTCTCCTCCAGCCTCTCCATATTCTCCTTCTTAATCCTTGCAGCCATTCCTTCAATGGCAGCCTGACATTTGATTTGCTCCTCCTTGCGAGCAGCTTCTATCTCCACCTTCAATTTCTCTTTCTCCATCAGCCACTGCTGTTGCTCCAACCTCCTATCTCCCTCCAAAGCCTCGATATCAGAGAGCAGTTCACTCAAGGCCATTTTCACCACTTCATCCTGGTCTGCGAGGACACTTCCTAACTCCTTTCTCATAGGCTCAGTCAACTGAGTGTGAAAGCTTGCACTAAACTCCATTTAAACCTTGGAAGGCAAAACATTGTAAGTACATTAAATATAATGTTTAGCCTCAGCAAAGACTAAAGAATTGGCTAAAAGCTGCATGAAAATGGCTGAATAGAATCCCTCTGGGAACACTTTCATTTAAGACCCTTGGTAACCAATAACAGTTTACCATTCATCACACTCTGATATGTATGATGGTCCCATATTGTTTACAGTGTGAGTATCTGACTCCATTCAGACCTCGTTTGATCTACCTAAAGGAAACTCACCTTATTCCACTGCTGTAGTCTGTGTTTCAGTATGTGTAAATAATAAGCCACTTGTCTTGTTGCAAAATGTGACAATCAAGTCTGACCATCCGATTTTATAGGTACTGAGCGTGACGTAACAATGCCAAGTCAAATGATGCATAGATCTCTAAATCAATGCACATTATGACGTTACACGTGACACAAATTTGCCTTCCTGCAGGTAGAAACGTTTACAATAGAAAGAAAAGTTTAGACAAATGTGGATATTTATTTCTACTACGGAGGAAGTCTTTCTGATTAATCTCAGTTTATTTTATTCTCTTCTTGACACTACGAGAATGTCACAAAATTAGCATTCAGTTGTTGATTCTCCTTTGAAATGTTCTATTTCTATTCCACTGTAGGCCTGGGTGTCTGGGGCTAAACCCAGATCTCAAAATGATAATAAAAAAGTGCCCCGTATCAGTCTGATAATGCATTAAAGACCTCGAAAATAATATGATATCGTTGATCAAACTCCAACCGCACCCCGTCAATGGGCATATGCCTAATTATTACAATACATGAGTAGCCTGGGTTTCCTCATTTTTATATTTCCAAGACAATGTTTTGAACAATGTTTGGTGTGACCTTTTGAATACAATGAAAATCAAAATGATATGTAAATGTTTCGATGGACAGAGTGTCCAGTTCATCTTTCAGTTCAGGTTCCACTTTTTCCCAAAGTCTTGCAACATAACCTACTGTCTCGACTTGCTGTCCAAACATCCTCCAACGGTTGCGGTTTACAGGGAAATTAAACTTATGGTTAAGTCGGAGGTCGGGTCTCGTCTTCCTAGAAACCCACCCCTTATCCAATAAAAGCAGTGAAACGCCGTCTTGTGTAGAATTCGTTGACTGCTCGAGGTAAGATAACAGGTAAGATTTCACAAGCGGACCCCACGAAACATTCGTGTTATTTACGTGATATACTGCAGCTCTTTTAAAAAATTGCAAGTAAGCCGTTTCTTCTTCCTCTGTAAGCATCTTTCATTTTCCAGTAGCTACTATTCTTTATGTCCCGTTCTCCCACTGTATATATTAGTTTCACTTACATGACATGGTTTTTCAACCCTATGGAAAATCTGTGTCTCTTACAAGTGTTTATACCCAACCATTTTCCTTCAGTGAGGCGCATTGTGTTACCTCCTGGTTTGAAACGCGCCGTAGGCTACAAATAAAGTTTGATTTGATTTTAGGTCGGCGTGGTGTTGTGGGGAATTGTAGTCAATATGCCTTTAAAGCGCCGCGAGTTTTTGGGCTACAGACATAAAAATAACACCCACAGTAACCCATAGTCTTGTACTTTTCAAATATAGAACGCTCAAAATTAAAAGAAATTAGCACTTTGTAAGGAAATTAAAACAAAAATCCTGCATATTTCAGTCTGTGAGTGAGGCAGCAGCTGCTAATGACCCACCCATTAGCAAATGAGGTCTATTCATATGATAAGAGCATGGTAAATCGGTGATCGCTATTGGGTCATGACTTAGCCAGAAAAACTGAGAAAACACCCCTTTTCACCAGTATAAATAAGACCACGTTGAAGTCGTTCATTACTTGCTTTGGAGAACGAGGAGGACAACTACCCTTTGGATGAAAGTAGTGAACACAGTGAGCACGAACGTAGCCACTTTGAGCTTCGTCTTGACCCCGCTGAGGGTATTTGAATTGACTTTCAACAAGAGTAAGTTATATTCGTTTGACTAGCTCTTGTAATTATTGTTGTTGATTAACTTATAGGGAGTAAAACGCATGTCACTATGCTCTGAGTTTAGGCTACTACCACAAATTGCACGGCGATTATACATCACTTTATGTCGCTTAGACTATTATACAGTAAAATGCATTTCACCTCGCATGCTCAGAGGTGCGTTCATTTTATTAGGCTACATACGTCGATGTTTGTAGTCTGCGGAGACATGAGTATTAGGATCCTGTATAGTAAGTAGGCTCCTGTAAAAACAGATCTTATGTTGTAATCTATTCAGTAGCCTACAGCTGAAGAGGGCATATTTTTGTACTGTTTTGGACTTGATGGTTGATGAGTTGTTAAACTGATGGTTGTAGGGACAGAGAGCCACAATGGCATTCCAGGTCCATTATCTATTGGCCGCTGCACTTGGCAGATGGGCCATAAGCAGTGACAATGGGGAGGGGCAATCACAGGTGTTTTACACCTCACCAGTATTCATTGTGTAGGGACACTGAGAGAGAGAGATAAGGTCACTAATATTTAGTAGTCAAACAAGTTTACACGGTTCAAAAGTGTTTTTACAAAGTCTGAGCACTTTGAAAGTAGGTATTGTATGGGTCTGTTTACATTTGATTCATATACAAATACTTTACTACATTCCTTTTACGCTCATGTTATTTTTGCTGAGGTTTTCTAGAATATAACCATATATGGCACTTTCGCATCAATGTTTTTAGTTAGGTGAAATATAAAAAAATATCAAGGCATGTCAGACAAAAGATATTTTCAGAGCTACTGTCCACGGTTTCTACTGACTCGATTTCTGATCTGATTCTGACTAATCTAGGTTTTGGTGATCAATGGACATTAAATATTAACAACAGTGGTCGAGATTTTTTATAACATGTGTATTGCTTTGTGACTCCTACAGCTTCAAAAATGGCGACATACACACGCGAACAAGTGATTCAGATGCTCTTTGACAGCAATGGCTTCGGTGGACTCGAGGCTCCAATGAGTGCATCTGTCCCCACCCCTCTCCCAACACCCCTCAACTCTGCTGACCTGCCAGGTCCCCCAAGCCGGACAAGGGCCAGAAGGAGTGTGAGGCTATCCTCCAAGAGTAGAGCATTCCCACTGACGCTGCCTCCTTCAAGGAGGTGCAAACCCGCACCTCTGGTGGACAGGTGGCATGATGGTTCTGAGGAGGACGTGTGCCCCCCACCGTTTCCATTCTGCCCTGAGAGGACGCCTGGAGCTCAGCTTGATTTCCAGAAGTCATACAGCCCCCTGGAAATCTTCAAGCTGTATTTCACACCTGATGTCCTTCAGACGCTGTGCACCAACACCAACAAATACGCTGCCCGGAAGCTTGCGGCGGGTGCAAGGACGCCGTGGACAGACGTGACTCCAGATGAGCTGCTCAACTACTTGAGCCTTGTGGTGTATATCGGCCTGGTCCAGGTGTCATCTGCAAAGGACCAGTGGGGTGAGGATTGCGATTTCTGGTTGGATTTTCCTTCCAGCGTCATGCCAGTCGACAGGTATGAGGCCATCACTGCATATTTACATATGAGTGACCCAGCTGCCGATGAGGTGAATGACCAGCTCTGTGGTCAGCCTGGGCATGATGGCCTTTTCTGCGTGAAGCCTCTTCTTGACGACCTGCTCACGGCCTGCAGGGCACACTACCACCCACACCAGAACCTTGTAGTTGATGAGCGCCTGGTAGCCAAGAGTACGCAGCCCACGAACAGGGGTAACAAGCTGTTCGTCCTGGTCGACAGCCAGAATGGTTACACGTGCGACTTCTCGGTCTACAAGGGAATGGCGCAGTCTCCGAGTGGCAATGGTCTGAGCTTTGACGCAGTTGTCGGCTTACTCAAGGTGCCCCATCTCGGCACGGGGTACCATGTGTTTGTGGACAGCTTCTACACCAGCACCAAGCTTTTCAGCCATCTCCACCAGCTGCGCTTTGGGGCCTGTGGGGCCATCCGGACGGACTGTGTGGGGTTTCCATGCACAGCGGAGAATGCATTGGGCAGCGGGGCTGCTCGAGGGGAAATGCGCTGGATCCGTGAGGACCCCCTGCTTTATGTGAAGTGGAAGGACAGGCATGACGTTGCCATGTGTTCCACCATCCACAAAGCCTACAGTGAGGAGTCTATGGAGCGCTGTGTCCGGGACCCTAATGGAGGCTGGGCCAAGAGGGTGATTCCTCTGCCTGACCCGGTCAAGGAGTACCACAAGTACATGGGGGGATGGGGGGACCTCTCTGATTCCTTCATCAGGTACTTCTCTGTGGGCCCGAAAAAAACCCAGTGGTACAAGAAGCTGTTTCTGCACTTTGTAGATATTGTGGTGGTGAACAGCTTCATTATCTCCTTGGAGATGGCAGAGGTGAAGAAGCAGAAGCCCCTCAAGATGAAGAGCTTCAGGCAGGCTCTGTGTGAGCAGCTGGCAGATGCTGGGAAGGACTGATTTAATTTTCCAAAAGACTGAGTCCAACATCAGGGCAGGTTTCCTGATAAGTGTAAAAATCTGCTCAAATTTTTTACACTCACTGTCAGATGGGTAATTGTACAGTAACTGTCCAATAAGACATTGTTAATAAGTTATAGAATCAGAAAATGTAAATGTTAGTGTGCTAGGTCAACCCAGTTCTATCGTGAAACTACAAAGAAAATAGGCTTTTTTATGAGGAATATTTGACTTTTGCTGCTCTGAAATGCAAACTAAAATGACATAATAAAAACAACCCATTGTGGCCCTATAGTCTTTAATTTAAGCCATGAATGTTTTTTTGTATGCAATGTGCAGAACCATGTTAAAGTTTTAAAACGAATCAGTGAAAAACAGTCGTCTGGAGAAACCAGCTTTAGAATGCTAAAAAAATCGAGCAATCCCGTGTTGCATGCTGCGTCTGGGAGACTGTTGCTAACTTTAGTTGATGCTGGACAGTATTTAACGTTTTCATTGTGATTAAGTTGAAACGGTAGGACTAACGGTCAGGAGTTTTACAGAGTAGCTTCTGCTTCTTTGCCCTGTTATTTTTCACTGGCAGCAGAGAGATGGCAAAATGCATATTGGAGATGGTATGGGACTATAAATATACAGAGGCAACATACACGCGCATTTGAATGAACATAATCGAATGCAGGGTCTCACGCAGTTATTGAACCCTTTAAAACCTTTTGGTTACCTGTTAGCTTCGTGATTGATTTCAAGATTATTTTACTAGCCTATAAACCATTCCATAGTCATGCACCTGAATATATATATATATATATACTGTATATATCAGACATGCTCTCGAGGTACACACCCAGTAGATCCCTGAGGTATTTTGGCACTGAACTCTTAACAGTTCCAAAAGCCAGGACAAAGAGACATGGAGAAGCAGCTTTTATTTTCTATGCTCCCAGCCTTTGGAATACTCTGGCAGAATACCTACGAGTGGCTGAAACAGTGGAAACCTTTAAACGTGCACTTAAGTCATACCTCTTTAATCTCGCCTATCACTCTCTGTAATATGTATCTGTTCTCAGGGCTCTGTAGTGGCACTGCTGTACATGTGTGCATGCCTGGTAATATATAGTTTCCAGTGGCGGCTGGTGACATTTTTTTTGGGGGGGGGGGGGGCGCAGTTGGGCGGCGCGGTTAAAATAGCACTCCACAATGAGAAGAAAAGAGGTTGAGTAGAATATTAAAAAAAAAAAAAAAGCTTTATTTCAAGAACACACAGTGCTCAACACTATCCAATAACAACCATCAATGAACTGTAACTTTGGGCATGAGAAGTTCAGAGCAGAATGGTTTCAGAGGTTTACAGAATAAAACAGGTGCCCACACCCTCACATGAAAGAGGTTTAGAGCACAAGAGATTCAGAAAGAGATATAACATTTTACATTGGGTGTTTGACAAGAGTAGGCCCCACTACTTGTAAAGAAATGTAGCCCTCCTCTCTTTCAAGTTGGCAAATCTCTCAATAACTCTCTGGTTAAAGTCAATCATGTCTTCCCTCACAACAGCCAGCATACAGTCAAGAAGTTCATTCTGGACTGTTTTGGATGTTCCCTTAAACACAGTTGCGCTCTCGAGATGCTCTTTCAGTGCACTGTGAAGTGAAGCAACGACGTCCACCAAGCCACCGAATATCCCTGGGTTATCAGTTCTCGCTCTCATCATGACCACGCAGGGCCAACTCAAATGCACCACAGAACTTCACACAGTCTATTATTCTTGAGAGAATGTGTCTGTTTTTCCTTACTTCTTCATTGTGTTTTCGAATGCCAATTCGGTACCCTTCGTCGAGCTGCTTTGCTATACTCAGTCTTCCAAAGAGGCTTAGCTTCAGGCTGTTAGTTAGATGGCTGCGGCAAGATTCGTGCTTCTTACATTTATCTTTGAAGTGCTTTAGATCCTTCATCCCCGTTGCAGTCCAGATTGTTTCAGTCCCAGGACTTTGGAACAACAGGCAGGGAAAACAAAACAAAAACGCACCACTCACTGAACAACCAGCTAACCAGCTCCGGTTAGCATACAGGCTTGAGGAGAAGCTACGGGTGTACGTCCTCCTGCGGCCGATGCTCTGCTGCTGAAATTTTTAATCCAGACGTTCGGGTCCCATGTCTTTCAGTCTCTTCTTATCGACATCTGATCGTCGTTTGAAAGGTGTTTCACGAAGAGATACCACAGAGTTTTCAGTCGCCATACTCACAAAATCAAAGTCTCTGCTAGCTATATTGCTCTTGTAGATACGTGAGATTTATATGGGATGTGAGGGAATGATAAAGGTCTCTGATTCGACGAATAGTCCAGTCGCGTTGAAATAAGAAACGATATCATTGGTTAGGGCGCAAAATTTTGCGCCCCAGGATCGAACTTTCATCCGCCAATGAGAAGCTGTCCTTGCTGTATGAGAAAAGTATGAGAGCTCCATTTGGCCGGCGCCCCACCAGGGAGGAGGGGCTTATCTCAGTGATAACGAATGGCAATATATTATATTTGGTCACATTTAAGTGGTTGCTGACAGGGGCTTACGGTCTCCCACACACATTTAACGCGTTAACACAGTACATTTCTTATTTTAATTGTTTGGTATATAATGTTTTTTAACTTTTTTTTTTTTTTTTTCATCTAAAAATGTTAGGAGGGGCGGCGCCCTTGCGCCCTGTATTGACGCACCGCCACTGTATATATATATATATGTGTGTGTGTGTGTTTGTAGCTTGTATTTACACATTTATCTTGTTTCAGGAAGTGAAGTTTTGCTGTATCCCCTTTCACTTTTGTATGTGTTTGCCTTTTCCACAGAGACTGTATTTCACTCATAAAAATGTCGACATTAACAGGCATATTGTATGGGCCTATCGTGATCTTCTGCCTGTTATTCAGTAAGCTGGAATCAAGGAGTCTGGATTGGCTGGATGGTGAGTGTATTTGATGTCCTGTTTTCAATTAAATGATAATACCTATACGTGACTAAAAGGCTTAAGCTTTAGGCTGCTTGTCCCAGATTCAGTAGGCCTTTGTTAAACTTAAGTTCATATAATATATCTTTTTTTTTTTTTTAAGTAAATATTGAATATGTCCGGCCCTCGACTTGGACGCAGTTTTGAATTTTGGCCCTCTGTGTATTTGAGTTTGACACCCCTGCTTTAAAGGCTGGGGAGTGACTGACTGCTCCCATTCAGAGGATGCTGGTGTGGTGTGTGATGTTGGTAAGGTCCCTACTGAAACACAGACAAACTGCTGACTAAAATTAGAACAGATAGTAAACTACCTCAACTGACTGTATCAATTATTTATAGTAATCAAGTATAGTAAGTGTGTCATAAATGATCAGATGCAAATGGAAGATTGAAGATCAATCAATCAACAAATTAATCCACCTCAATAGATTTTTCCATTCATTAACTCAAAGAAATAATACAAACATGTGTACCATGGATGATCAGACCAATAAAGATCTACCAAAGAAATGGTTGGCTTAAGGACTTAACAATAATATTACCAAGGAACAGGATTAACCATGCTACTGACTGTGCCTATCCTCACAGATCCAGCTTTTAACAACACCAAGAGCTACCCTCTGGATCACAGCATTGAGCTCTCTGGCCAGCTGGGGGAGCTGTTTGACAGTGGCAAGGGGTATGTGATTTCACCCTCACATTCTCCTACCCCCCGGAAGATTCACTGGAAGTGGAGACGCTTGAGGCCCCTGCTGACAACACTAAAGAGAGTGTCTGTGTGCACAGCCTGGTTCTCTCTCTCTTCCCAACATTTGTCACCAACAACTCAATCTATGAAATGGACATCAGCTTGAACTGCCAACCTTTCATCAGGAACTTCATACGGTATGATGTCAATCATTTCACTGCACAAATATTAGTCTCATATCAGAACGTTTTGTAGGTCTGTAATATTCATCATGGCCCCCATGCTGTCTCATCCATGGAGTGGCTCACTGACCTCCTTGTTGCCACCAACAGGTACCTCTACACACGCAGTATCACAGTCACCTCCGCCTCCATGCAGTGTCTTCATCAGCTGGCTTCTGAGTTTGGCGCAGAGCGTCTGATGGAGGACATTGGACGTCTCTTTGTGCCCCTGCTGCCTGAGGATTCCTCCTTCCGCACGCAGGTGGCGCTGTTCAGGTACGCTGGGCGGTCCGGTGTTGGCCTGCTCCTTGAGAATGCCTTGCGCTACCTGGGCTGGAATGTGGAGCCGCTGGTAGCTTCAGCCCAGTGGGTGAGCCTTCCAGAGGAGCTCCTGAAGGGTCTGCCGGTCCGCTCAGACCTGGTGCTGCCGGACGAGGCCTGGCTGCTGGGTGCGCTGGATGCCTGGATGCTGGCACAAGGTGAGGAGGTGAACCCTGAGCAGCAGGCAGCTCTGCTGGGTCACGTGCGTTTCCCCATGATAACCCCAGTGCAGCTGTACGAGATGCCCTTCACCTCCCTTCACCTCCCGCCTCTACAGCAGCCACAAAGAGCTGTTCCACTCTGCCATTCTACTGGGGTTCCAGTTCCACGCACTGAACTTCTCCGCTCTGACTGGGCATGAAGATGGACAGAGTCAGCAGTCCCAGCCCAGGATTTACACTGTCAATCCCTGGAGCGTTAGCTTCAATCACACAAGCTTGTCCAGGAGATATGACAGATATCATTCTCATGGAACGCAAAAGGCATTCAACACACCTGTACCCAATACATCCACTTATTCATCTAGATCTATTCCATGGCTTGCTGAAGCCTTTTCAACTGATCAAAAATGCCTCGACGGCTACGGCTATGTGTGCAAAAAAAATTCTGGCCGCCTTCAAAAGAGAGAGTATGAGACACGCTTCCAGTTCAGCAACCGACTGTTGTTAGCCTGTAGAGGAAGATATGTCTTCCATATGCAAGAATTCAAGAACAATGAGGCTAGGATCTCAAACAACATTTCCATCCCGTGTCCAGATGACCTTACCTACCTATTCGTTGTCCGTCCTCAGTATGCCTGAGGTGACTGCCCCATCATCACAGACAGTGCTCCCATGATTCCCCCTGTCTGGAGCTGAATGTATCTCATTAAAGTTTTCATTCATGATCAGATGAGGCCCATTACTGATGACACAATAATGTGTTATTTTAAAATCGTTCAAATAGAAATTTAATTTACTGAATCATTCTGATTAATCATTTTTGTATTACAGAAAATCTTCCTTTGATGTTGATTGTCATCCACAGTGATGAAAAAAAACTTATACCCTCTGAATAATTTTGTAATTTGTGAAATAATTCTTGAAAATGGATCATTAGTCATTAAAACTATTTCAGTTTGAATGTAGCAAGACTAAAGTGGAGAACAACAGGAATGCAAGAATGAAAGTTTTAGTTCAGTTGTCACAATCAGTATTTGGATTCCACTGGGCTCAATCCTAGGTAAGAGGCTGATCAGTTTGTAGACAGCATCAAAAATGAATCTTCTGTAAATAGAAAGGTGTACATAGAAAGACATCATTTTATCAATTTTTTTCTTAAAACATGTAAGAGAAAGTTTTCCTCACTGCAAAATTGTAGAAACAAAAAAATCTAAACATTAAAAAAAAAATAAGATCACGAACATATAACAATATGTCTGAATAATGACAATTATTGTCTTATCAAATATCTGTAATTGTGTATATTGTCTTTCTCATGTTAGCCATATAGCAGTGCATTATTTATTGTAGGAATGGATCTGAACTTTCAGTAATTTCCTTTGTAACAAACTGTTCATTGCACAGCATTTGCCCTGCCGACTGTACCTTAGTCGCTTGAGACCTCAATGGAGAAGAAAGGATGCTCCTTCTTTTTTTTTTTTATATTTATATTTTATTAGTGTTCAGAATCTCACATACACATATTTCAATTTGTCAGATTCTATGTATAAAGAGAAGTAAAAGAAAAACAAACAAACAAACACATATACAAATAAAGAAACAAAAACAATCCCATAGTAACTAGGGGTGTAAATCTCTCATGACAAAGACGATCCGATTCGTATCTCGATACATGGGTACGATACGATACACAAAAAGATGCATGTTGATAAAAAAACGATTCAGTACGATGCGATTCGATTCGATGCAGTTCAATAATTGAAAACACTGAGTTGTGAGGAAACAATGGACCTCATTCTCGAAACATTTTCTTACTTGTCTTATTAAATATCTTCTTACCAACCTCAAAAGACCAACCTCAGAAAAGATCTCCGCTGGATTCATGAACGCCTGGAAATGTGTTCTTAATTGAACGCGCTTTCTCTTTTAGAAGATAGCCATTCATCATGAAACTAGCCAATAGAAAACTAGTGACTGTACTGTACTGTTTGTCAGCTTTGTCACACATAACTTTATGTCATTTTGGTTATACAAAGGAAAATATGTTCAATTCCTTGTGCTATTGGTTGGGGAATTCCCACAGTGGCTAATCCTCTCACTATCAGATGCAAGTACTCATAGCCAACAACCTAACCAATATAACAACTGCCCAACCATAGATACAAGTACGCAAAACTCGTTGGAGACAGCCACAACAGCCGCATGTTGTACCCAGGAACCGTAAAGGCTCTACTTCATAGTACAACATGCCGCATGTGCCTTCATACTAGCGAAAAGTCAAACAGACAGCAAGTCAATCTCAACAGTTTTACAAACTTCTGTGACCCAGCAACTCCAGTTTGGGCATTTCTTCAGCTGTGTTGATGTGTCTTGCAAGATATGTTGAAATGGAGGGACACAGACCTGAGACATTGTTCACTCCTTCACTGATCTTCTACTCTACTTCTCTACTCTACCATTACTCTAGAATCTAGTATGGCAACAAATCTCTTCACCTACTCACTGTTAAGAGATTCTGCCTATTTTGGCTACAGGCCAACCGCTCCAGGGAAGTGTGTCTGTGTGTGTGTGTGTGTGTGTGTGTGTGTGTGTGTGTGTGTGTGTGTGTGTGGGTGGGTGGGTGGGTGGGGGGGGGGGGGGGGGTTAGAAAGATAACTGGCTACAAACAGTCAAGCACTGCCGTTAAGGGGATTCTGGAATGTGCGAACAAGCTGAACCAATTTTAACAGGTTTGACCTCCCAACCCCAATCAACTCAGCAGGGCAGACTGGGTCCCCACCCATCACCAACACCAGTGCCCCCATTCACACTTAGTGCGGCAATCTAGACTATTCTCATTTGTAGTGGGGCGTCCCTCTCTACCTTCAAGAAGCTCTTGAAAACCCAACTCTTCATAGAGCACTTCCCTTCCTAACTTGCACGTCTACTAGTACTTAACTTAAATATCATAATTGTCATTAGCCTATTATTATTTTTTGGCATCAGAATTCTGACAATAAGATGTATGAAAGTGTTGTTTTTAGGAGGCTAAATTAGAAAAAGGAAAAATGACAGACTAACTTTAGTAGTTCTTTTCATGCCAGCTACAACCCACACATAACATGGCTGCAAGCTAAAGAACTACAATCCTTATGAGGAGTAGCCCTAAGGTTATCACACAAGGTTGGAATACAAACCTGTACCTTTAACACTTGGGAGACCAAGGCCTGTTAGACTCTTTTAGGTAGTTTGACATGCTTCAATGCTTTGAATATTTCACCTCACTAAAAACATGGAATCAAAAGTGGCATATATGATCATGTTCTAGAAGACAGTAGCAATAATAACATGAGGTAATGTAGTAAAATATTTTTTTATTTAAATCAAATGTAAACATACCCCTTACAAAAACCTACTTTCAACTACTTTTACCCTCAGGGTCAACATCAACCTTAAAATGTTCTGCTTCCATGGCTAACAAAAGCATCAACATTAATGAACCAAAGACCTGATATTTGCTGTGTATGGTCAGAACAAAGGATGGTTTGTCTACAGTGTGTATTTCCTGATGTGTTTTGAGATTTTAGCTACACCTACAGCTCTTCATCTATTCAATTCTGATCTATCAGTCTTCTAAATGTGAAGGAAAGATATTTTTAGTGTGTAAAATAGTGTTTTTAATATTATTATGTTAATATTTTATTTATCATTGACAGTCATGTGGTATTCTGTCTCAATATGTGGCTGGAGTGTAGATGCTGGGAGGTTAGATGTACGCATCGTTTCACCCAGGAGGAATGATTATTTTTCTTCTCTTTTTATTTTTGTAAAAAAATTATTTTATTCTTGAGAAGTAGTATCCCCTGCTTTGTTTATTACATTCTGTCAGGAAAAGTAACTAAAACTCCATTACCCTGTTACTACAGTGAGTGCAGAATCTGTTTTATTGAGGTAGCCATGTTTGTCTGTGTCTACCCTTTTCAATGACAATGCTATGTTCCCTCCCCCCTCCCCCTGTCTTATTTCTTTCTTCCCCCATCTCTGACACTCAACACATCTTTGAGCTGTAGACAATCTTCATATGAGGCGCTGTTCAGGGCATATATCTAGGAAGCTTACAAACACTACTTTTCCTTGTCCGAGCACTAACTGCGTGCGATTGTATACTTTACACCCAGATACACACACAACCCCCACCCCAACCCTCACATACACATACTTGGAGAAAAAAAACACTCACTTCAAATATGAAGAAATAATACTTCATCATGTACTTGAGAAAAACACTCACTTCAATTTTTTTCAAATCAAATATATTTCAGTAAGTGATACTCCACCACGTACTAGCAAGGCAGCACATCCTTTGAATGGATCCTCTGGTGTCTCTTGAGACTAGACATTTGACTAAAGGCCTTTCCACACTGAGAACACTGATGTGGCTTTGCCCCAGTATTGATCCCCTGGTGTATCTTGAGATCTGACATTCGACTAAAGGCCTTTCCACACTGAGAACACTGATGTGGCTTTTCTCCAGTATGGATCTTCTGGTGCCTCTTGAGATCACACAGTTGGACTAAAGGCCTTTCCACACTGAGAACACTGATGTGGCTTTTCTCCAGTATGGATCCTCTGATGTGTCCTTAGTTGAGACATTTGGCTAAAGGTCTTTCCACAATGAGAACACTGATAAGGCCTTACCCCAGTATGGATCTTCTGGTGTCCCTTGAGATGAGACATTTGGTTAAAGGCCTTTCCACACTGAGAACACTGATGTGGCTTTTCTCCAGTATGGATCCTCTGGTGTCTCTTGAGATGAGACATTTCTCCAAAGGCCTTTCCACACTGAGAACATTGATGTGGCTTTGCCCCTGCATGGATTTTTTGGTGACTTTTGAGATAAGACATTTTGCTAAAAGTCTTTCCACACTGAGAACACTGATAAGGCCTTTCCCCAGTATGGACCTTCTGGTGTGTCTTAAGATCAGCCATTTCGCTAAAGGTTTTTCCACACTGAGAACACTGATAAGGCCTTTCCCCAGTATGGATCCTCTGGTGTTCCTTGAGGCTATATATGTAATTAATGGTCTTTCCACACTGAGAACACTGAACTGGCTTTTCTCCAGTATGTTTCATCATATGTACGGTTAGGTGTGATTGATTTGACTGATTGTGACATCTGTCTTTGTTTCTTTTTTCCTCAGTGTTCCCTTTCATATTAGATTGGATCCTTTGAATGTCTCCTGTAAGATTATAAAAAAAAGTTCAGCAATATTTTCTCTCTTCTCCTCTATCTGGGATGATTCTACAATACAGATACATGTTTTTTATTTTTGTTTTATCAGACACTTTCTCTCTTTTGAATGTAACAGACTGCAGATATTATCCCATAAGTAAGGTATTCCCACAGTATCTCTGTTCTCTGAATAGGTCTCACATTCATTGTGAAGCACAAGTTAGCCAAGTTTCTCTAAAATTCAAGTAGTGTAACTATACATAACACATAACGATGAACAAGCCACTTACCTGTAGGAGAAGCGACATAGTGACCATATTCACTTAAATCAAATTCTTCTTCATCTGTATTTTCCATTGGTGAATTATTTTCTTCTTTCATGGTTGGTGACGTGTACATTTCAGTCTTGATTTCACATTACATTCCAGGCTTTTCTTCCACTGTCTGAATTGCAGACAAATACTCTTGTAGGAAATCATCAAATTCTTCTTCTTTTATCTCCTTCTTCACTGTCATGAGCGGTTGTGATGGTTCGGTAAATCCAGACATTTAGATACGGTGAAAATCTGCAAAGAAAGAACTACAATATAGTTGTATTGCTGGTGAATTACAAATACGGTATAGATCCAGAGCATCCCAGTGCCAGCCTTAAAAATGTGAGTTCATTAATCTGACTGTGGTGTTTATATAATGCTTCTTCTGTCTGACCTATTAGCTTCCTGAATTCAAACCTAGCCAATCAGCTGTAGGAGCTGTTGGAATGCAAACTAGCATGACAAAGGGTTATGGGCAGGTCTCTGAGCACCGTTAACACATCTGATGGTCCTCAGGTGGGCATAGCCATAGCTCAACCTGCTGAGACTACACAAAGGACTGTAGTAGGGGGGTGGGGTAGATGTGTGAACTGAACGGTGATGGAGATAATGTACCTTCCTTCAAGGATGTAACACATAACAAATACAATTTACATGAATAAAAAAGGCAGGCCTCCAACTAAACCTTGCATGTACATCAATTGTGACTGACATGAAATAGTTTATTTACTCACAATTCTCTCAGAGATGCTTGCTGACTTGTTCTTGTACGGCACCTTTAATCTTTATGTTCATACAATAGGAAACACACCGGGGGAGGAGATTGCAAGTAAAAAGAGAAAGAGAGAATGTGACCATGAATTTACTTTTGTGAAATACAATTTTGTACACATATTTATTTTTGCTAAATGCCTGCGTTAAAAGTTGTAGTCTGTGATTCTGGCAAGAGGTTGATGATATGTTGAGCTCAACAGCCAATTATATCACGCCCCTCCCTTTCATGATCCTGAAGCAATATGTTGAAAGGCTAGAATTATTCATGGCTTGGTCCAAGGCACCTATTGTTTCCCATTTGCAGAGCCAAAACTATAAGAACACTTGATGGCAGGATCATTCAGCAATGACTGAATCCCTGAGCAAGGTTTAAATTAGGGCTGGGCACGTTAACGCGTTATTATTGCGTTAACGCATCAATTAATTAACGCCGACCATTATTTTATCGCGCGTTAACGCAGGTTTTATTATTTATTTTATTATTGTAAAAGTCTGTTGCTCACAGGCTTTTATTTTGTAAAAGTCTGCTGCTGACTGCTGCGGAACCAGAAAAGAAAAGAATGGGCAGATAATCGTGATTAATCGCATGATTTCCCTGATTAATCGCGATTCAAAATTGTAATCGTTGCCCAGCCCTAGTTTAAATACAATAGTGAATGAGTCCATTGAGTGTCAGGTGTGCTAGTAGCAGAACCCAGGAACCAAGAAGAGAGTCAAAAAACAGAGAGCGACCTGATAGAGGGCAAACCCCACATGCAGTGTAGCGTACTAAGAAGCTGAGAATGGAAAACCCGGCTCAGGACCTTGAGGAGCCAGCCCAAACTGTGACATGATCTATCCTTCACATGACCATATACCATCAGAATGAATCTGAAGATGATACCAAAACTAATTGCCTATAAAACATGTATTAGAAAGTGGATAAAAGTTGCATCGTGTCCCTTAAATAAATACATCTATTCCACCCGTTTAATGTAAAAAATGATTTAAACAATTCTCATTATAATTAGTTGGGAAAGGTTTACATGTAGGCCTAAGTACATTTTCTAAACTGAGATTCAACACATTTTGTTCATGTGGAACCAATGTTTTTTTCAGTGCTTAAAAAGTCTACGGAAGCTTGTTTTTTGCAACCAGAGAAATGTAATGAGGACATTGTTATTCTATTTTAATCTGCTTGCTTATCCTGTGTGCTGAGGCCTACAGGAGGCCTACTCTCTTGCTGAGGCAAACCACCTGTTTTTGTACTGATAGTCATGCATACCGATCTTCTCTTAAGGACATATTCTGAGATCACTGCTGTAACTTCTGTAGCGATGGGACGGGAGAATACCTCCCTTTGTCTGTCATGAAACTTGTTTTTTATACTCACATATAGGCTGGCTGCGCCCAGCTTTTCTTTGGAGTCTGTTCACAACCTTTGGTTGTAGCACACTTCCTCTTTTGCAAAAGATAAAGTACTGATTTAATTCTGATTGCTGGTCTCTGTCTCATTAATATTAACGTCTTGATATTAATTTATCTAACACCATGCTTAATGTGGACGCCATGCAACAAAGAGCTGATAATAAGGAGTATCAAGTATTTTTAAGTTTATGTTGAATAAAAATACTATATGTCTGTGTATACATGTGTAAAGTTGGAGTTCAATGGAACACTGTGTTATTCTGTATAATCATTGTTGTTAATTTCTTAGTTTATTGTCTGTTTATTTATAGATCATTTAAATCACCTTTCAAAAAATACAATAGATATAATAGTAGATTACACAAACAAGACTTGATGCAGTCTGAGTCCACTGTTACATGATGTCCACATACAGGGACAGTCGGTTGGTTTCTGAAGTATAAAGACTAAATTGTACACTCAATTAGTTTTAAAATACACACAAATCTTCATCACAGTTTTCTGTGAATACTAATACCTTTTACCTGAGCGGACCTCTTTCTATAGATACTTTTGACTGAAACATTTTGTGCATGGCTACCATTGTCCACCATCTTGGATTGAGAGCAGGGGCGGTTTTTCCTACAGGCGGTATAGGCGGTCGCCTAGGGCGCCACTTAGAGGGGGGCGCAAAAAACTGCTGGACAGAGTTTTTTTGCGCCCCCTTCTATATCTCCAACCAATATTTTGACATAAAAAAAAACATTAGGGTAAAATGAGCCCAAAATCGAAAACGGAAGGGGTACGTCCTTGGTGTTGTCAGAACATGCTAGCACAGCGAGGCGTTTGGTTAGAGTGTGTGTTTGTTCAAGAAACTTTGAAGAACAAAATAATGAAGAGGCAAAAGCCATCCGGGGCGCAATTTAAGAAGAAAAGAAAGGAAGAAGAAGAGAAACCTGCCAAGGAGAAAGGTAAATCCTTAAATCCTGTTCTAGCCTAGAATGAATTCCAGATAAGAAAACGTTCACCAATGCGTGAATTGCCCCCGACACTTTAGTGGAGTTAAGAAGAAAAGATGTACCTTATCATTGAAAGTTTTCCTACTCCCTGTCACATAGTTCTTTAAGGATTTTACAGACGTGGGTATATCAAAAATTATATGTCCATTTATTCTACATTATACAAAAAAAGACATGATTAAAATAGGGGCGCACATATAAAGCCAATAGCCAGTGCAACAACACTACACATATCTTACTCGTTGCATAGCACACCCATTAAGGAAGCCAAACACGGCAACTTGTCAACAAGTGAGGAATCAGTCCCCCCAGGATTTCGCGGGCCTTTTTTGTGATAGTTGCGGCCTAAAATTCCTGATTTCGCGGGAGCTTTTCCAAAAGGTTGCGATGAAAGTTGCTGTGTTTTTTAGGTGTTTGTTGCGATAAAATTGCGGGAGCAAGTGAAAGTTGCGATAAAAAAGTTGCGAATTTCCCTCTTTGTAATTATAATTGAGTTATTGGTTGAAAAATAAGTAATTAATAAACAAACATTCTTTAAAGAACAAAACCATTGATAAATGGCCCCCTAAATAACCTTACCAACATGCCAAACAAAAGATTACCAGGACTACAAAAATTTAGCAAAATAGGCTGTTCTGCCCTCTGCTTATTTAGGCCAGCAAATGTATGCTTGTATTGTTGTTATAGAAACGAACAGAAGTATAGTATTGGACTTTTACTTTGACATCATTAAAATGTTCGTCTCGTGAGAATGGCAACAGCTGTTAGACAGTTATCTAGAAACATATGCTAGTTACTTATGCTCATAGTAAACCTTGTGTTACGCTTTCCCTCACACCCTCGAAAACAATGACTATGTGTTTTGACTGTTTCATACTGTGATAAACATGTTTAAGTGACCTAAATATTCTTTCCATGAACTGTGTTAGTGTTAATTATTAGTAATATAGCGATATGACCGTTATTCATTCATAATTCCGGCAATGGCTAACGTTAGCACTTGTTAGCCAGCTGTGCTGTAATCTGTTGTTGCTATGATTCTTGATGTAACGAGTATAATAGTAACTTGCTGTGTTTGGTATACCTTCAAAGTATTTTCTGTATTACAGTTTCACTCATAAATTTCACCTGAATCAATAAAGTAGTGTACTCGAGTTTGGCTGTCTGTTTACCTACGTTAACGCACTGGTGGTGTAAAACACGTAGCGGGAACAGTACATAGGCGGAAGGGAGACAGTTGTGGGAGATGACAATGATTTGTCAAATTTGCGGGAAAGTTGCGGTGATGTGTTAAAATTGCAACGTCGCGCTGAATTCGCGGGGAATCGTTGAATTCGCGTGAATTGGTGCGATCGCAACATCGCAACTTCCTGGAGGGTCTGAGGAATACTGGTAAAAATCCAAGTGTTGTATTGTCAACTTAAGTGAATGGATTGTATGTAATCTTGCTAGTTAGCTAACGCTAGCTAGCCAGTGACTTGTGACGTTCCTTGTTATTGCCATTCAGTCGAAACATCAGTTCAAGTTAAGCTGTACCGCAATTTGCGTCATTTTGCATCATAAAAATTTGAGTAATCAAATTTGGACAGCTTTAGTTTTGGTGGAGCGAGCTAGCCAGTTTAATTAGACATGATTCAACTAATCAAGAGCTATACATCTTGGAATAAAAAAATGTCAGGCTGTCCAAATACACCTAAATGCTTAATAACTACATAACAGCTACATTTAACAAATGATGATAATACATACTTGTGTTATATCATTTTAGATTCACTTTTAGAAGACTAAGAAAACATTATTTGCAGGCGATTGGGAAGATGACGTGGAGGTGTGTGTGTGTCCATAAACAGTTGAACAGGGGGCGTGGCCGGAGCGTAGTCCAGCACAGGCGTGACATTTTCTCAGTGATTTCTTCTTGAATTAATGTTTGTTCATCGTCGCGATCGTTGTTGTGTTTATGTGAAAGAAATGCAGTCCTACAGGGCAAAATAGCGTTTGAAAGTCGCCAATATATTTTTTATTGGGGGGGGGGGGCGCCAGGAGTGAAGCTCGCCTAGAGCGCCAAATGTGCTAGGGCCGCCCCTGATTGAGAGTGTCAGCAACCAAAGACCTTCTGGAACTCAAGATGGTTACTATGGTTACAATGCCCCTAGGTGATTTGGAGTGCTCTATCGTGATAAACTAAACAAAAATGGAGTTAAATTAACCGTCCACAAATGTTGCTACCATGAAAGAGTTATACAGCACGCTAACTTACCTTTATCCTGTACTCCACCCTAAGAATACGACAGTTGAGGATAGAGTTGGTGATTTATTGAGGAATGGCCAACTTTTGTGTCACTGTCCTCCTTGTGGAAGACTCCAGAGGCAATTGCCCTTTCTCTTTCAGGATTTCTTTTGTGACAACTCGCCTCCTACCTCTAGCAAAAAAGCTCTACTTTTGTCTGCCAATGTCTACAGCATAGTTATCATTTACAGGACATGAAACGCAATCTAGTAAACGTCAATTGTAGATGGTGAGTAGTTTTAGATTTAGGTGGATTTCATATATGAAGGCCATAACTCCACATACCAGACCGGATCTTAAATAGGCCCCCATTCTTAGTTTGAATAGCACCAGGTCAAGGCCATCAGGCTTGGCTCCTGGGCTTTTGTCTATGTTGAGAGACATCAAAGACATGACTTCTGGCTTTTGTGTGTCTAGAAGCTGGAGATATTAGACTCTGATTGTTGGCTTTTGTCTACAACCACGACAAGATGGTTGAAGCTAATCATATTAGTATTTATATGGCCCTACCTGGCTATAGCCGTAGGTCAAAACCTCCCCATTGACCTCCAGACACACCCACCCCTCCCCTAACTTTGTCTTGTTTCATATGTTAATTATACGCTATAAATGTAATGTGCATTTCTGTAATGAAACAACCGTGCTGTGTTGAGGTATCTGTGTATCAGAATAAACATATTATTTCGCTAAACCGTCTTCCACAAGTCTCTTAACCTGAACAAGCTTACTAGAACCAAGAAACAGACCTTGGCGTTTTCATCAGGGAATTCGCCGAAGAACAGCATATTCTTTCAGTAGGGAGCACATATTTGTAAACAATAACTACAAAACAATTTACATTGCAAGAACCATATTTAACAAAAAACGAATCTTGGTTTTTGAAAGCTATGTGCCTGTTAAGCTCCGGGGAAAAAGAGACCCAAATGCAGACCAAAAATGCGGGGGGAAAAAATAGGGTTTATTTGTACAACAAAGGTCAATTAAAGTTCAAAAAATCAACACGCAAAAGATCCAAAAAATTCAAAAGGGTAACGCACAAAAGATCCAAAAGGTAACGCACAAAAGATCCAAAAAACTCAGAGCAGTCAGAGCAGACGAAGAAACCCAAAAACAACAACTTATCTCAAGCCAGCAGATAGTCAGAAAACAGACGATTTACAATCCAGGTTCTTCAGACAGATCTTAGGTTACGACCAGACATAGAACAAAGGGCAGACTGAACTTAAATACTGGAGGGGAAACAGATAATTGGTGGGAAGCAAACAGGAGGCAGGGGAAACTAATCAGGACAACAAGTAGACTGATTAACAGGACAGGTGTGGTAGATGATCACAGGGAAATGCAGGAAGTGACAAGGCAGGTGGGGCGGAGTGTCAGAACAAAACAGAAAACACATGGCATAACAAAAACACAAGGAGCACATGTCAAAACAAACACAATAGACACGTAACAGCCAGAGTCCCTTGAACATTAGAGAGGATACTAACAGTACCCCCCCCCTAATGAACGCCTCTAGGCGCTTTCTTGGGTGGAATGGGATGCTGGCGATGGAAGTCCTTGCGGAGCGAGGGGTCCATGATGTACCGGGTCGGAACCCAGCACCTCTCTTCAGGGCCGTAGCCCTCCCAGTCAACGAGGTACTGGAGTCCCCGGCCCCGGCGGCGAACATCAAGTAGTCGGCGTACCGTGTACACCTCTGAACCGTCAATGAGGCGTGGGGGTGGGGGGGGTTTGGGGGCAGGATGCAACGGGCTACAGATGAACGGTTTGATTTTGGAAACATGGAAGGTGGGATGGATACGGCGCAGGGGACCAGGGAGGTTGAGACGGACTGCGGTGGGACTGATGACCTTGGTGATGGGGAAGGGTCCGATGAAGCGGGAAGTGAGTTTGCGGGACTCAGTTTTGAGAGGAAGGTCTTTGGTGGAGAGCCACACGCGTTGTCCCTGGCGATATGGGGGAGGTTGAGAGCGACGTCTGTCGGCCTGAACCTTCATCCTAGCTGAGGAACGGAGAAGAGCTGAGCGTGTGCGCCTCCACGTCCGGCGGCAGCGGCGGATGTGTGCCTCCGCAGAGGGTACCCCCACCTCTCTCTCCTGGTCTGGGAAAAGTGGTGGTTGATAGCCCAGGGAACACTCGAAGGGGGACAGCCCTGTGGAGGACGAAATGTGTGAGTTAATGGCATACTCGGCCCACGGTAACTGCTGGCTCCAAGAGGTGGGATTCTGGGAAGCCATGCAGCGCAGCACCGTCTCCAGCTGTTGGTTCGCCCTCTCGGCCTGGCCATTAGACTGCGGATGAAACCCAGATGTTAAACAAACAGAGGCACCAATCAATTTACAGAATGCTTTCCAAAAACTGGAGGTAAATTGTGGTCCCCTGTCTGATACTACCTCAATAGGTAGCCCATGGAACTTAAAAACATGTTGGACCATTGCCGTAGCCGTCTCCTTGGCAGAAGGAAGCTTAGGCAGAGGAATAAAATGAACAGACTTAGAAAAACGATCCACAACAGTGAGGATCGTCGTGTTACCCTCCGATGGGGGTAGTCCAGTGACAAAGTCAAGAGAGATGTGTGACCAAGGTCTTCTCGGAACCGGCAGAGGTTGCAGCAAGCCGGCAGGTGGTCGGGTGGAAGTCTTATTGCGGGCACAGACTGGGCAGGCTTGGACAAATCGGTGGACCTCCTCCTTCATGGAAGGCCACCAGAACCTTCGGCCGATGAAGGCTTGAGTCCGTCTGGATCCCGGGTGGCCGGACAGCTGGGTAGAATGGCCCCACTGCAAGACCTGTGGGCGGACAGCACTAGGGACATACAGACGGTTATTAGGACATTGACTGGGCCCTGCTTCATTAACCAGGGCTGCAGTTACAATGGACTCAATATCAAACTGTGCTGCCCCTAAAACACAATGCGGGGGAAGGATGGTGTCAGGCTCTTGGGTCTTTTCATAAGGACTGAACCTTCGGGACAGTGCATCGGGCTTCACGTTCTTGTGGCCAGGGCGGAAGGATAAGGTGAAGTTGAACCGGGAGAAGAACAGGGACCAGCGGGCTTGGCGGGGGTTGAGTCTTTTGGCGGTGCGAATGTACTCTAGGTTCTTATGGTCCGTCCAGACCAGAAATGGCACGGAGGAACCTTCCAGCCAGTGTCTCCACTCTTCCAAGGCCATCTTTACTGCTAGCAGTTCCCTATTGCCAACATCATAATTATGTTCAGTGGGGGTGAGTCGGTGGGAAAGGAAAGCACAAGGGTGGACCTTGTTATCCTTGGCCGAACGTTGGGAAAGCACAGCTCCAATGCCAATGTCCGAGGCATCCACCTCCACAATGAACTGCCGGTCGGGATCAGGTTGGATCAGAATGGGGGCTGAGGTGAACCGTTGCTTTAGGGCGCAGAACGCTCCCTCTGCTGAGGAGGACCAGACGAACTTGACAGCCGGCGAAGTCAGAGCCGTGAGGGGGGCTGCCAATGTACCGTAATTACGAATAAAACGGCGGTAAAAGTTTGCAAAGCCAAGGAAACTCTGAAGCTCCTTGCGGCTAGAGGGCGCCGGCCACTCCAGTACCGCTCTGACCTTTTGTTGGTCCATCTGGATGGCACCGGGTGAGATGACATACCCCAGAAAAGCAACAGTGTCCCGATGGTACTCACACTTCTCAGCTTTAACAAACAACTGATTCTCGAGCAGCCGCTGAAGGACCCTACGGACATGAAGGACATGTTCTGATAATGACTTGGAAAAAATTAAAATATCATCAAGGTACACAAAAACAAACTGATTAAGCATATCTCTGAGAACGTCATTTATCAACGCTTGAAACACAGCTGGGGCATTAGTAAGACCAAAGGGTAACACCAGGTATTCATAGTGGCCAGATGAGGTATTGAATGCTGTCTTCCATTCGTCCCCCTCACGGATGCGGACGAGATGATAAGCATTCCGTAGGTCAAGCTTGGTAAAAACAGAAGCCCCTTGAAGCAACTCAAAGGCAGAGGACATGAGTGGTAGAGGATAACGGTTCTTGACCGTTATGTCATTGAGGCCCCGATAGTCAATACATGGGCGTAAGGAGCCGTCTTTCTTGCCAACAAAAAAGAATCCTGCCCCTGCAGGAGAGGAAGACGGGCGGATTATGCCTGCTGCTAGGGACTCCTGGACATACTTGTCCATGGCTTGAGTCTCAGGTCGGGACAAGGAATAAAGACGACCTCTAGGGGGAGACGTGCCAGGTAGGAGGTCGATGCCACAGTCGTAGGGACGATGAGGGGGCAAGGAAGAAGCCCTAGACTTGCTGAAGACCGCCTTTAGGTCCAAATACTCTGGGGGAACAGCTGATAGGTCTGGGAATTCCTCCGAAGTCCCTGGCGCTATAGACAGTGGGGTCTGGGCACGACGGAGACAGTGGGAATGACAGAATGGGCTCCATCCCACAATGCTCCTACTCACCCAGTCAATATGTGGGTTGTGTTTGGCAAGCCAGGGGTGGCCAAGGACCATGGGAGCATGCGGGGAATCAATAATAAAAAAACTCACTTGTTCATGATGGTTGCCCGAAAGGCAAAGGTCCACAGGAACGCTGGCTTGTGTAATTTTGGCCAACTTCTGGCCATTCAATGCATTGGCCATCATTGGAGTCCTGAGCTCAATGGTCGGTAACCCCCACTGAGCGACAAAGCAGGAGTCCATGAAGTTCTCCTCTGCACCAGAGTCGATCAGTGCCACCACCTCCTGTTGTTGGTCCCTCCACTTCAAGATGGTAGGGAGGAGAGTTCGTTGCTGTGATGAGGGTTGTACGGGGGTCACACTCACCAGTACCCCTCTTACTGGTGAGTGTTGGCTTTTACCGGGCAGGAGGAAATGAAGTGCCCTGGCTGGCCGCAGTACAGGCAAGAGCGGGAGCTGAGTCTTCTTTGTCGCTCAGCCGTGGTCAGGCGGGTGCGGTCAATTTGCATGGGTTCTGACCCAGAGGAGTCAGAGGCAGACAGGAATGTTGGCTGGGTGGCAGGAGTGGGAAAAACGGTCTGAGAGGGACCCCTAAGGGCTCTTGCTCGTCGGCGCTGTTGTAGCCGTGTGTCGATGCGAATGGCAAGGTCCACTAGGCCCTCGCAGGTGTCGGGCAGGTTATGGGCGACGAGCTCGTCCTTGATCTCTTCAGACAGCCCGTTCAGGAAGGTGTCGAACAGAGCCTCAGGATTCCAACCTGAAGATGTTGCAAGGGTTTGAAAGTCAATGGCGAAATCAGACACTGACCTGCGTCCCTGGTGCATGTGTAGCAACTCTCGTGCAGCCTCATGACCGTGCTTAGAGCGGTCAAAGATTCTCCTCATCTCAGCTGCCAATACCTCGAAATTACCACAGGAAGGTGACCTGGCCTCCCAGAGAGCGGTTCCCCATTCTCTGGCCCGTCCGGACAGCTGGGTGATGACATAGGCCACCTTGGCACGCTCAGAGGGAAAGGTGGTCGGTTGCAGCTCAAAGATGAGGGAACATTGGGACAGGAAGGAACGGCAGGTACCAGGTTCGCCAGAGTACTTTTCAGGAGGAGGCAGTTTGGGTTCATGAACTGGCGGTGAAGATGAGGTGTTTGGAGCAGCCGCAGACAACTGAGAGAGTTGAAGTGGCTGGATCTGGGCGGCCAGGTCTCTGATGCTTGAAGCGACAGCCTCCAGCTGAGACTGGTGCCGCCCCAGGACAATGCCTTGTTGCTCTAGGACAGCCTTCACCTGGTTTGGGTCTGCTGGGTCCATCTTGGTCTGGTCGTACTGTTAAGCTCCGGGGAAAAAGAGACCCAAATGCAGACCAAAAATGCGGGGGGAAAAAATAGGGTTTATTTGTACAACAAAGGTCAATTAAAGTTCAAAAAATCAACACGCAAAAGATCCAAAAAATTCAAAAGGGTAACGCACAAAAGATCCAAAAGGTAACGCACAAAAGATCCAAAAAACTCAGAGCAGTCAGAGCAGACGAAGAAACCCAAAAACAACAACTTATCTCAAGCCAGCAGATAGTCAGAAAACAGACGATTTACAATCCAGGTTCTTCAGACAGATCTTAGGTTACGACCAGACATAGAACAAAGGGCAGACTGAACTTAAATACTGGAGGGGAAACAGATAATTGGTGGGAAGCAAACAGGAGGCAGGGGAAACTAATCAGGACAACAAGTAGACTGATTAACAGGACAGGTGTGGTAGATGATCACAGGGAAATGCAGGAAGTGACAAGGCAGGTGGGGCGGAGTGTCAGAACAAAACAGAAAACACATGGCATAACAAAAACACAAGGAGCACATGTCAAAACAAACACAATAGACACGTAACAGCCAGAGTCCCTTGAACATTAGAGAGGATACTAACAGTGCCATCAACAACCAGAGGCATTTATCAATCAAAAATGTGGTCAAGCAGAGAACCATGCGGACGCTTCTCCTCAGTTAACCCATTGTTAAAGGGGGCTCTCAAGGCACAGACATGAACAAAGGCCCCACAAGACCCCCAACGATTTAGCTATATTACCCCAGAATCCGTTTTTACCATAGTGACTGGTTTAAGCTTCTTAAGCAATTGGTACATTTTTCATACAGGGCCCTTCAACTTTGAACAGCTTTTTGAACCATTAACATTTTCAGACTTTCAGTTTAACAATGGCTTATACGAGACACATTGACATTCAATACAAATATGATTTTTTACCAAACCTGGACTATGTTTTTGGAGGGCATTAACGGCCATCTGATCACATACCACTGGTACCCTTTCAACACTGTGCTCAGAGGTATGTTTTGTTTATATATTTATACTGGCAAGATACTGTGGAAAACCTTGCATCATCAACTCAACTGGTCATTCCAGTAATTCTCAGCTGGTGTGTTCCAAAGCTGTACAAACCTCACAAGCTGAATCCTTAATTTCTTCTTTCCTATTCCCATACATCCACAGATAGCAAGTGTTATATAATATTAACTTGTTTGCATTATTTATGTTAGTTGAATCATTACTGGTTTTAAGGTTTGTAATTACAGCATTTTCTAATGATCCTAATGTATCAATATGTCCATGTGTGTCAGAGTTTGAAAGTTTATAGGTGCCAAAAATTCACTTTAAAAACAATATGATTGCCAAATGTTTCATGACTCATTCTAATCTAACTTTAAATAGAAATTAGTTTGAGTTTATATAAAAAAGCTCTCTGTATTAATGTGGGTTTTACTTGATAGTTAGAGTTGATTGCTAATAGCAAATTACTCTTGTTATCGTTATTTATGGTAAACCTGCTATGCTACTTACATCAAGTGAAGATTATATTTATTTGCTTATGTGTGCAATTAGTTAGCTGGCAGGATAACTGTTTTTAAAATAAATATTGTGCTGGTTGGTCCTAGGCCGCGCTTCAGCTCTTTCTGGTGCAGCACGTTCAATCACTGTTTTCCTGTTTTCCCCTACCAAGTTTTGTTATTTTGGTTTAATTTGAACTTTAAATAGAAATGAGTTTGAGTGTTTATATAAAAAAAAAAGCTCTCTGTACAAATGTGGGTTTTACTTGATAGTTAGACTTTTTGTTTTAAATAGTTTCCCATCACCCCAAGAGCCCCTTGCTGCTCTCTGAGGCCCCCTTGTGGGCCCTGACCCCCCTGTTGACAACCACTAATTTAGAGTGAGCAAATTTTGTTTGCTGTGGCTACTGAGGTAGCTTACCACCACCGGTATGACTGTGTGTGAATGACTACTGGACTCTGGACTCTGTGAAGCGACTTCGGGTATATAGAGAAGCGCTATATAAGATTGAATTGATTGATTGATTGATTGAATCACACAAACACAGATTCAGTCAGGTTAAGCCAGCAACTTACTTGTTGGGAAGCTGGAATGTGAAAGGGTACACATGCCTTCCATGTCCATGATCGACAGCCTCTGTTAAAGTGAGATACATTATCAAGAACCACGAAGAACAAACTCTATTGATAACATAAATTAATGTCATGACTCTACAAAACTCAGTTGATTAGCTTTCTTATTTACCACTACAGCATACCCAAGTTACAGCAAGCTACCATAAATCCTAACCGATTAACTAGATAATAATAAGATAATTGTACAAGGTACATTCATTCTTATTTCAATAAGAAAGACTGCATACTAATACATTACCATCAGGATGTAGGCTCTCCTTCAGTAAGTGGGAAAATATTTGTCTTTATCAGGATACTAGCCTACTGTGGTCTAATAGTATTGTTCACTCCTCACATTCGCTTTACCCTTTGCCCTGACGGTGAGTGACTGGATCCTCGTTGGACTTGAAACCACTGCAGTAACTCGTCCACTTATGTAATCCCCTTTGGGGAAAGTATTGCGTTCATTGATTGCGTCGAAATCAACAGAAATGAGCAAAACATGCTTGTGGCTTTGTAATAATAAGCCTTTGTATGTTAAACTGATCTTTACAGAATGGCAAAAGCTTGTGCCCTCTCATTTTGCTGGCACCAATGAAACAGTACAACTTCAATTAGCAGTGGAGGATTGCTAGATATATTGTTAGCCCTGTAAGAGCTACAGATTTGTGTTACCAACGAGAGAAGACGTCAGAAGATAACCACGAAGAGTACTCTCGTGACTTGTCAGTGTACCAGGCTAAATGGATTATTTCGCTAACTATCAGCAACTTGAACCAAGGAAACAACTATAGCGATTCGCCAGGAACAGCAGACTTTTTAAGTACAAAAATGGTTTATTTATGTCAAATAACCAAATGTGTAATCTTTTTTTTATTTAGATGTAGTACCTTACTGTTATTTTTTATTGATAAAATATAAATGTGGTTGTGTTGCCCAAAGCAAACTACATCTCCCAGCTTACCTGCCTCTGAACAGCCCCTCTCAGCTGCGTGCCTTACCTGACGCTGTCTGCTGCCCAAAGCAAACTACATCTCCTAGCTCAGCTGCCTCTGAACTGCCCCTCTCAGCTGTGTGGCGTACCTGACGTTGATCCTTTCAATATTGCAACTGCGAAATTCACCGGCATCGCCTCGCTGGAAGGATTGTTTGGCGTCCACGTTGCTGCTCGTATTCCTCCTGTTGATTATTAGCTTCCACAATCAGCTAGTTTCGCTTCCTTCACAGTAGGCTACAGTAGTGATGGGCAAATGAAGCTTTGGTGAAGCATTGAACCATTAGGCACATTGTTTCAAAAATCGGTTCATTACTTGAAGCTTCAGTAACAGTGACCTCTCCTGGTGATGTGCCAAGGCTGCAACTAAATTAGCCCAGCCAGACAGTGGCACGAATCTTTAAAACAATGACAATCTAGTGTGCACGCACCAAAACCCCCCCCCCCCCCCACGCACACACACTCACACACACACATGCACCCGTATACAAAGATTGTGATTTCATTTTTTTTTTTTTACAAATAAAGATTAATTCTTTTTTGTATATTGTGTTATTGAAGAGAGAGTGCTTGGGGAAAGGATGTGCTGGACAAATATGGCACAAGTTGGGTGTAACCATGTTGGATAGGGAACAGTCAAAGATTTTGATTTAAAACATTATTTGTTCTACACTTTTTGGACTGAGCCTGTTGATATAGTCTACTTTTCCTATAGCCTAAATATTTAACAGCCAGCGCACCTTATCATGAGCGATCAGAATAAAGTGTTCACACATGTCAGAACGACCTCTCTTCCTAGATGCTTTCATAATGATGATAAATCAATACGAACGTAATGACTGTCACAGAATGAGATAGGCTACTACGAACCAAACGCAATGTTGTGCGCGGAAGTTTTTATGCTTTGAAGGCGCTACAATTCAGACTCAAAACGAGGCAACTGACTGTTTCGTGCGTGGCGCTGTGAACCACTCAGCTGGTTCATTCGGAGTAAGAAGCAGTTGCTGTTTCGCACGTAATATGTCACGTGATTTTTCCGTACCAAAGCAACCTTCGAAGCAGTGGTTTTATGGTTGGTGTAGTTAAGGTATGAAGCACGTTCCGGCGCTTCAGTGTCAGGCTGCCATCACTAGGCTACAGACATCGGTTCGTGCCGGTAGCATTCACCATCTAAGCCAGTAACCTACATTCCGGCAGCCGGCTCCTTAATCTCCCACTGCCACACTGGACTGGGGAACCTTCCTGGTATGAATCTTTTACATTCTCATGTTGGCTATTACTCAAATGTGCAGTTAGCTTCTCAACCTTAAAATTGAACTGAATGTGTAACAGCGCACCCCAAATTTGGTTATTTTGGTTTAATTTGCAATCCGTGTGTAACCGGCAGAATTACTGTCCTGTCTCCCAGCAGCCACCGTAGCTTCTGTCCAGGTGTGCCACGGCCCCAAGTAGCACTCAGTGGCTCTTCATTCATTAGCCAAAGTGCCACTACTACAGGCTCACCAGGTAGTATAATGTAGGTGTCTGGGTTTCCACATTCTTGCTCCCCGTTCTATTGATGCGGAAAGGTCTACTGGAGATGGACAACATTGGTTACATTCTGTGAAGCAAAGACATAGCTGAAGGTCCACCCCCAGGATATTTTGGTTTGAGTAGATGTTATTTCCTGCATTCTAGTGGATTTTTGGGTGGTATGCTAAAGATGTGCAATACCTGAACTTATTCTGATTCATGTTCATCTGATCATGACTTGTAGGGCCTTCTAGACTTGAGCTGAACATTCAACCAGAAAACTATTGTTGTGCCTCAATGACTGTCTATGTACCACAATATAGCCTAATTAATAGACCTGTGTTTAAGATTTGACCAAGGTAGGTTGATTGACATTTTTATTACAATGGTATTCAACTAATTCTTAACTGAAGCCTAACCTATATTGTTAATAATTTAATTCTTAAGAGCACTTAATGATTTATGTTCAGCAAAAAATGACAAGATTAGTTAGGGAGAAATATTTTTCATTATTCAAAGCCTCCCACAACACGTTCCATCCAACAAAAAAGTGCAACAAATAAAGTGCTTAAAGTGCTTAAACAGTAGCCTTTTTAAGCAATACAATGGCAAATGGCACATCACAAAAATAACTAAAAATGAGGTATCAGATGCAGATCAGAAGCTGTTTAGTCATTGTCTAAGATCTGTGGGCAAGGTTGTACTGGCCTGTGGCCTTCTTGGAGGCCTTGATGACCTCTGAGGGGGGCTCCCATCTGACACAGGACTCCAAGTTGGCCATCTTTATGGCCATTATTGAGGACATAGATAGATAGATAGATAGATGGATACTTTATTAATCCCGGGGGAAATTTAGGTATACATTTTGTTTTGATTAATACTGTAAGTATACTGTAACAAAGTTCAGATACAACATGCATAGTTTAACAGTTTTAGATGTAGCCAAGCCACACCACGCCATTCCAGCCCAGAAGCTTTCCATCTCAGTTTCGTCCTGAAGGGAGGTTGTTGGCATGGTCTGATAATTCAGAAACTCCTCACCCAGGTGGTCATGCTCCTCTGGCCCATGGTATGGGAGGAGATGAGGGAACCTATTTATGAAAGTAGAGTTACAGGTTGTTAAGTTATAAGTATATGGTCATCAACCAGCAGCAGTTCATACACGTCTTTGAGGAAAAAACATATAAGAATAACTCATGTACAGTTTTGGAGTGAAGACATCTGCTGAGATAGGTGCTAATTATACTGTAGCACAATAATTTCCAATAGTAGGGATTTGCAGCTCAAGAGAGTAGGTTAACGTTGTAGACTAGAGTTCACTAGCTAGTTATAGCAGGCTGAGCTACTGAGTAGGGTAGCATACCCACAGGATCAATGAACTGGCATGATAAAAGGGAGCCACGACATCTATGATTTAACCATTTCGTTTCTTTTACTATTTTAAACTTCATTGGCTATACCTTTATATCCAGCAGCTGATTATGGCAGCTTTCACCAGCTTGGGTCGGACAGTCGCTCCCAGTCTGTTTACTAGACGTTATCACCGTCTGTCTGCACGCTTGCGAGGCTCGCTCACTCACTCACGACCAAACAGAGCCGTGCGCTTGACACCACAGTCTCAAACAGGCCGGATTCCTGTGCTACTCGAGACAATTTTTAGAGTTAGAAATAAAATAAAACAAAATAAGTTCACTAAATAGGTTGTTGTGCATTTGACGATCTCAAAATCATAAAAATATATATATTTTTGTTTTTGGGGGGGTCTCCAGCCCTCCCAAAAATAGAGCTAGATACGCCACTGGTTGGGAGATGCCAGGAAGCCCTATTTTCAGTGTTTGTTCGGTCAGTGATACATAAAGGTAACATGATACAATGTTGTCTTGCATGGTAAATTCCAGACATGCTTATTATGTATCATGTACATAATAGATGTTACATTTTGGTTTCTTCCTTCAGGAAGATTTGTCCACTGCTGCTTTGCTTTACTATACATTTAGTTTAATTTCAGCTTTCGCCTTTTGTAGTTTTTGTTTTGTTTGCTGATGTATTTGTTTGTTTGACCGATAGGTGCGGTACTGGCTGCCCCAGCGTTCTTCCTTAGTTAGAGTAAGCCTTCTCAAAAGCTTGAACTCTGCCTGGTTTTAGCCAGTTAGGTTTAACCCCAACTCCTCTTCCCCTTTCCTCTCCAGAACAACGGAGAGTCTTGCAACTGTCTACGGGACAGGTCGCTGGATCTGACTCCTCCTCTTCGCGCACTGCATGCCGTATTATGAGTGGTGACGTGCACCTCACCATTTGCATTGATCCCTTTTTGCAGTGCCTGTGCTGTGTTGTGTGCAGGACGTGTGAGTAGGCACCAGAATCAAGAGCACGGGTGGCGTGTCGGTCTCACTCCTTTTCCAGGACGGGTAACCCCCTGCAACAACTGCTCCCTATAAACCCCATCAGTGTCCCCTACCATTCTGGTGGCAGCCATTATCCTCCCTCTTGCCGTATTCCATATTTTATTGTGATTTAGCCATGTTTAAATAAATATAAATTTTTCTATTCTTATACCACGTCTCTTTTATTACTAAAGCTTATCTGTGCAAGGTGCATCTTTGTCTTAAAGGTACAATTATAACAATTCTGTATTTCTTGGTTTTAAAGGCACCAGGTGGCGTAGTCGAGCATTTCAGAGCCAAGATCTTACAACCAGTAGGTTACATGTGCAAATATTACAAGGTATTACTCTGATAATAGGATTTGTTTCCTGGTTGTAGTGTATAGGCCTGGCCCTTCTTGACCTATCTCTGTCATGGCTGTCATTATTTTTTGGGGAAAATAGTCAGTAGCAATCTCTAACAAAATGATATGCTTATCCTACATAAATTACAGAAACTATTACAAAAAAAACTATTCAATTAAATGAATAATTTCTTATTTACTTTGGTATTTTCGTCATATACAGATATGCAATTAGGATTGCTGGGTAATATGTATGTTGTTGTCCAATGTCAAGTGTCTATTTGATCATGTGACGAGACGATAAGATATAGCTAGTTTAGGCTCAAAATCTGAACGTCAAGACCGACAAACTGACTGAACACAGCCAGAGGCACAGTACACCTGCAGGCCGAACGATGCCTTTCAAACATAAAGGTGGTGATGCATGATTTGCGTTTTTCAATGGACAGGACGGCAAGCCCATTGAGCCTCTCCTGCTCCACAGGTAGGTCTTAATGAGTTTCAATTTGGAATTCATTCAAGCTGCCGTGCCCCTATTTAACAGGTTGTTATCTGCCGAGCGCCTGTTTCATTGTGTATGTGTTTTTCAGATGTCGGTAAAGTTGCTGTGTGTGTGGCACCGTACCAAATCATGCCTCCATCAGTGTTTTAAGAACGTTTCAGCTCTTTGACCGTCTGTTTACGTTACCGCGAGTCAAAGCACTCCATGTTTCTGATAGCTTTGACTTTGACCTGTCTACTTTCCCAATAGAATAGCCGAAGTAACTTATTCGACCGTAAAATCCAACACATTGTTGTGTGTGTGTGTGTGTGTGCGCGCCTCATAACTAGTAACTAGCATGCACTACGGCTTGTTATAATAGCGTGCACTGGGGCCCGTCGTCCCCACCTTACGCCACTGTGAGGCAACATTGAGTTAAAATGCAAGGCCCATTTGCGCCTTTATTATTTCAGTTTATTTCAGATCTTGCTATTTAGTTAGTACAAATGAATTGTGTTGTAGAAAACCGTATTGGTACCCGTAACACAAAGAGTAGGTCCCCACAGTTGAATTGAAACCATATGAATATCTTAACACACAACAAAGGATTTTTTATATTTAAAGATGAATACATAATAAAAAATATACCACAAATATGTGTTTTATATATAACATAGACATTTATATACACAACAATGAAAAAGTAATCAACCATTACTATTTCTGTGTGAAAATGGTTAAATTCGGACAACATTTCACTGACATCTGACACAGTAGTCATTTCCAGCCATAGTGATAGCTGTTTTTCTCTGGTGAGTTCACTGGAAGGGAATATACTTGTGTTTAGATAGTGATTTTCTTTTTTGTCGTCGCTTCCTCTGCTGATTGGTAGAGCTGTGTCCCATTCTCGTAGTGCACTCGCAGTTTGGCTGGGAATGGAGTCTGGAAGCGAATACTGTTGTGTTTCAAAACTCGTTTTGCCTCGGAGTATTCCTTGCGCTTCTGTACAACTGCTGGGGGATAATCCTGGTCAAAAAAGATCTGCCTTTTATTGTTCATAAGCACTTTTTTCTTCCCCCATGCTTTCCGTAGGATTTGGTCTTTAGTCTTGTATCTCAGGAATCGAATCACTATTGCGTGGCTTGTCTTCCCCAGTAGGTTTAGAAACAAGTGCCCTGTGTGCTCTCTCGATGTCAATTTCTGTTGCTTCAGGTATTTCCAGTTTATCACGCAGGAGCTTTTCCACAAACTCCACCATTGATGTCCCCTCTGCGTCTTCTGGTACATTGAACATTCGGATATTTTTCCGCCTGGACCTACCTTCTAGGTCTAGCAGTTTATTCTCGAGCTGGGTCACTTCTTTTATCAGTTTTGTACCACTTGTTCCATATTCTGGGTGCGGTCTTCTACCTCACCAACGCGATTCTCCACTTCCTCAACTTTTTGGTCAACTTTAGTGAGTTCAGATTTGATGTCGTTCAGTTGTTTATTCATATCTTGACGAAAATCCCGAATCTCCTCTAATACTTTAGCCAGGCTAGCTGCTGTGATTTGGTTTGAGCTAGCATCTCCATGAGGTGAGCTAGAATTTACTTGGCCAACTAACTTTGCTGTTCTGTACCTTTTTTTCCTGTTGTTTCCCTTGTTCTTGACTTCGGCCCCGACATTTTGACCGTGTATAAGTAAAAAATAATACTATTTGAGTATATTTGGGGTGAAATTTATTGCTTCTTGGAGGAGCTGTGTTCTCAAGCAGCCATTCGCTGTGCTGACGTCACCGGAACCGAAAGGATGCTCCTTCAAAGACATTTTAATTTCCCTTCTACCCCTATTAATGTTCCTGTCCTGTCTTCGTAGCTCTCTTCTCATCCTGATCCTGAATTTGTTGACTATCTTCTCATTGGTCTCACATCAGGGTGTACGCTTATGGAACAGCCTCCCTGACCACCTAAGGGCAACGCAGACGCTGGACTCCTTTAAAGCTGGACTAAAAACATTTTTATTCAGGAAGGCATTTCTGGCCTTGTGTTAAATCGCATGTTAAAATGTTAAAAAGTTTTCTATTATGCTTATGTTAATTCATTTTTATTTTATTGTATTATTATAGTTAGTTTTTAATATGTTGGCACTCTGAGATTCTTTTGAATGAAGAGTGCATTACAAATAAAATAAATTATTATTATTATTATTATTATTATTATTATTATTATTATTACTACGGTAGGCGTTCTGTCCCCTTCCACTAAATCTTATATGGCAAGAAACCTTCAGTCCGCCTTAGCTGTGCTAGTCTCCGCAGTATTGAAGGGGAATAAAAATGTCTTGTACTTTTTTTAGACCCATTACTGATTCTTGTCTCTCTAATATGCTAGTTGCTAAGAGGAATCTCCTTTCCCTTCTGGGCCACCGGAACTTTGCCATGCGTTTAATTCCCAAGGTTACGCTTTCATTGGCTGTTCACTCCTCCATTCATTATAACTACACACCAACAGGTGCTGTGGTGATACATGGACATGCATGCTTATTGTGATAGTGAAATGACATAGTGATCATTTTGTCCATTTGTTAATTTTGAGTTACCATTTTGTCTATTCCTTAATATTTACACTTTAAGGGGTTAGAACAATGTACAGAGACTCAGATGAATCCACTTTAGATTTCCTTTGAATTCATCAGTAAATGGCACTTGATGGATTTCTGCGAACCCTTCTTGGTCCTGAGGTATGACTCGCTGGTCTGAGACTAAATCTATTAAGTGCTATTTTAGATAATGATACTCCTAGTAGTAGTAGTAGTAGTAGTAGTAATAGTCTAATAAATCCCTTCTATTTTCTTCAACAGCAAATTAACTTTAGTGTGTTCCATTTGGAAATGTTATACACATCCAAAATGAGGTATCATGTAAACGCTCCATTTCATTCTGTGAGTGAGATGTCCTGTAAGGGTCCTGTTGGTTGCACAAGTGTCCTAATACATTATGGGTAGTAATCTCAGCTTTCCTTTTTGTTTCCAAAATGCAATAGGATAGCAAGTGGTTCAGTGGCTTTGACTTTGTTGCGCTACCTAATGAGCTTTTCAAAACAAACAAACAAACAAACATTTTTCAGATTGAACTTGGTTGACCCCTAGTGTTTTAGTTAGGAAGAGTCACAGTTGGCAACTAATGGCAAGAATAGCCAAGGCTTCTACATACATGTGTGCATTCACAGAAAACACTGACACTCACACTGACACTTTTTTTCAAATCAAGCATTTGGGACTTTATTTAAAAGGTAGCCAGGATTCTGTACAGCAGTGTTGGAGTGAGATAAGCTGGGCTTAGGAGGTCAGTCTATAACACCTGCCTCGTCTCTCCCTTGCTCTCCATTCTCCTGGGGGAAGGGGAATGATTTGAAGAGGGTAGGCGAAAAAAAAAATAATGAACAAAAAATGACAAAAAATGGAAGGAAATTAAAGAGCCACAGTCGGAGCGCAGGAGAGAAAGAGAAGAGCAGAGAGAGAGAGAGGAGACCCGGGAATGGGCTTTGGTGTTCAGGGGCGTGGGCCAGAGTGTTAGTGGCCTGTCCAAAGAGAGCAGGCGGTCACAGAGACAGGCAGTCCTGCTCAAATCAAACCCACACACAGGAGACTCCATTCCTCCCTCCCCCAATCCTCCCCTCCCCCCACGGAATCCCCGGGTGGGACGTTCCGCTCCACTCCCGTCTCAGAGGGAGTGGAGGCGTGACCTCAGACGTCTCTTCTTCTCTCCTTCCTCTTCCGCCCCTCTCCCTCCCTTCCGATCCTCCTCTTTCGCTCCTGGCTGGGCCCTCACTTGCTGCTAGTCATGGTGTAGCATCCGTGTGGGTGCCACTGCATGTCACGGATGCGACGCACGCTCTGGAACTGTGGGCAGCGGGCACCGAACTCGTTAAAGTGTCTGTATTCACCCTTCTCCAGCAGGAACTGGCTGCCACGGTATCCGGGGAACTGGTAGCCCACCCAGCTGCAAAAAGCAAAGCCAATTGGTTAGGAGGTCAGAGCTGGCTGATGCATGATCACACATGACTGATGCAAACTATATGCAGACTATATGTGGACACTAATTTGCATTTATAGACTGTGGTCAGATACACACAATATCACAAATGTATATCATTTCGAATATATTTCCTACTTTCAGACAGATACAGAATGACCCTCGTGGCTCAAGCGAGCAATCACATCACCATAGGAACTGAATGTGGTATCCAGGGCAACTTACGTTCCACAGCTGACCATGACGCTGCCAACTCTGTCGGTGAAGCCATAGGAGAAGAGACTGGGGACGTCATCGTCCATGATCTCCATCTTGCGGCCCTTGAACTCTCCCACCTCGTACAGGCAGATCTTGTGCTTCTCGGGGTCCTATTGAAGGCACAAGAAACAGAGGGGAAGACCAGGTGTCAGGGTCACTACTTTCCGATGTCAGTAAGAAATGACATCTGTTTTCAGCCAGTAGCCTGATCTGGGAAGATGAAAGATGAACGCGGAGCAAGAAGGGAGGGGAAGAGGACAGGGTGCAAGAGAGAAAGAGAGAAAGAGAGAAAGAGAGAAAGAGAGAAAGAAAGAGACCAAAAACAACAGGATGCCCCGAGGGGTTTCCATACCATTCTGATGGGTCTGAAGGACAGCAGGTAGTCGTTCTTCTGACAGTTGCTCCAAGAGTCCCAACGGGGGTACTCTCCCTTCTCCAGGATGTACATCTCACCACAGAGGTTCATCTGCTCGTAACCCACGAAACTACAGAGGTAGAATGCAATGAGAGAGAGAGGTGGTGAGACTCCTAAACACTCCAATTCAGTTCAATTCAAACCAAATACAGATACACAAAAACAGATAAAAGGGAGTCCCACTTACGGTCCACACTCCACACGTAGTGAGCGCACTCTGTCCATGCCCATGTCACACACGTTCATGCACTCGGCGTTGATCTCGATCATGCGACCCTGGAAGTTCTCCTGGTCGAACACATACATCTGAGAGGAAGACCGCAAAATGATTACACACATGGTTCAGGTAACCCAGAGGAGTATGACAACATTTACGCCATATCCAGTATAGGGGATGTATATCCACTGTCTGGCAATGCAAGCCCTTCGATAAAATGATTTTAGGTGTTAGTTTGTGTGTGTGTGTGTGTGTGTGTGTGTGTGTGTGTGTGTGTGTGTGTGTGTGTGTGTGTGTGTGTTTTACCCTGTAGTTCATCATTCCCATTTCGGAGGTCTTGCTCTGGGCAGCCTTCCCGTCGGTCTGGGAGGCAGTTTTAGATTTATCAGAAGACATGTTGCCTGAGAGAGAGAGAGAGAGAGAGAGTGGGGGGTAAGGAGGGATAGAGAGGGACACAGAGAGAGGGAGAATGAGGTTTTTTAATACACTGTTAAGTATACAGGAGGTGTCGAGAAATAAGGGGAAAAGAGAAACAAGTACTGAACATCCTGTTTACTGCCTCAACTGATGGAGAGGGGGTCACATAGACCGTAGTGTGAGTCACAAGTATTTTTGTGTGTAAGTGAGGATTTATGAAACAGGGAAACCATTCCCCGGAGTATATTTGATGGACTGATACATTTGAGCTGTTAAACTGTTTTTCTGTAAGTGTATAAGTGTAATGTGGATGTGCAACCTTACCTGTGTGCTCAGCGAGTGTGTCGGAGACGCTGTCCACTCTGTGAGTGTGTGTGTGTGCTTGGGGGCTCGTGGTACGCTCTTATAGTCTGGCGCAGAGAACAGCCGGATTACGACGCCACAATAGGACCTGCTGACCATACAGCTGCCTGCCAGCCAGAGAATACAAACCACAGCATCATCAGAGACTGTGTGAAACACAGAGGGAGAGGGAGAGAGAGGCACAGAGAGGGAGAGAGAACGAGTGGGTGGTCCTCACCACTCAGGTATACAAATGAGAAATGAGATACATTCACATGAGGGGGTGTGGCGTACACTCTGTGTTGGGGTGTATATGTGCCGGTCATTGTCCTCCTACACAACTCTAGAATGCACTCGCACACACACATGACCAGCCTTGTGGGGTTAATCCCGTTGACACTGTATTCCGCACGGGTCAGCACTCCAGCTAGAGTCATCTCTTTGTGCCTTCCCTGTCCCATTCAGAACCAACAACCCGCTTTCGAGCCCCCCACAAGCCCACACTAGTATGTGCTGACCTGGCTACCCCGTGCGTTGTCCCAGGAATGCGTGACAGGTCGACAAGAAAAGAGAGAAATGGGTGTCGCGCGCCGGTCCGACCTGGCACACGCTTCCGGTTTGGTTCCCCTGGACCCGCGCGTGCTCGTGGCAGTTGATATAAAACCCAAGCGCCAGGTCCTCTCAAAGTTCCACGCGAGACAGGCGTTCAGGCGCGTGCCACTCCCAAGTTCAGACAGAGTCAGTGACAGCCAGTACGGTAAGGTGCTAAACACTCGATTTCACCTTCTCCACCAAAACACCTAACTGGATCTGTTCGCGAATAGTCACTGACTGACAACCAATTTACTGATAAACACCAATTACAGGGATTACTGCACAAATTAAATCACTCAATGGTCGCAACAATTCACAACAAATCGGAAACTTTTGTAAACCGTAAAGAAATATATCTGAATATCCTTACTGCGCCTAATCAGTATTAGCAACATAACCATAACAACCAAAAGTAATAATTTAGGCCTAATGTTTTAACGAAATTTAACAAAGTCGTATATGCTACCAAACAAGACAGAACCGATTAAGACGGACCACTATGGATCTTGTCTGAAAATGTAACTATTTCGAGTGTTGTAAAGGCAGCATAGAGAAGGGAATGGAGGACAGATGGATAGAGTGCAAACAGGTAGGACCTGATGGACAGGGAACATGACAGAGCAGCAAAGACAATCTTCACTGAAAGTCATGTCCAGTGATGTACTGTCAATTTTGAATTGGAATGAGACCACAATAACAGTCTTCTTACACGCCATTCTTTGGTTGTTTTCTCCCTGTCCCTTCATCCCTCACTTTCTCTCTTAGGTTAAAAGATGTACAGATTCACTCGTTCCTCGATGATGCAGCCCATGGTCCACTCTGGCATGGGTATGGCCCCCTTTTTTAAGGTAACATATAAGTGTACGTGGTATTTGTTCATCTGAATACGGGGGACGTGCACACATGAACAGGCACACTAACAGTTTGGTCTGATTGGTGTCTCCTAGGTGACAGTGTTCGAGCAGGAGCACTTCCAGGGCAAGTGTCAGGAGTTCACCTCTGAATGCTGCAACATTCAGGACTGTGGCTTTGACAACATCCGCTCCATCCGCGTGGAGTGTGGAGCGTGAGTTCAGTGTGTGTGGGAGAGGGACGGTGAAATGCAAATGCTCCAGTGTGTATCTACGATATATTTGCAAGCGCGTGTGTCTGTGTGTATGTGTATGTGTCTGTGTGTGTGTGTATGTGTGTGTGTGCGCGCTTTCGTGTGTTTAGATGCAGTGTCTGCAGCTGTGCATGAGTCAGGGTGTGTGGATATGAATATGACGGTGTGGTAAGGATATACTTATTAAGTTATTCTCAGTCTCAAACTAGTTTCATCTTTGTGGAGTGAATGTGGTTGTACTGCATCAAATTTGGCCTGTATTTCAGCTACAGAGGTTGTGAGTTTCTTCAATTCTTCAATTGCCTGACAGACCGAGAGACTTGTTCTAATCAACACTTTCTTTTCACTTTTCTGTGTATGCATCCGTGTGTGTGTGTGTGTGTGTGTGTGTGCCTGTGTGTGTGTGTGTGTGTGTGTGGGTGTGTGTGTGTGTGTGTACATATGTGTGTGTGTGTGTGTGCCTGTGTGTGTGTGTGTGTGTGTGTGTGTACATATGTGTGTGTGTGTGTGTGTGTGTGTGTGTGTGTGTGTGTGTGTGGGTGTGTGTGTGTGTGTGGGTGTGTATGCATCCGTATGCGTGTGTGTGTGTGTGTGTGTGTGTGTACATATGTGTGTGTGTGTGTGTGCCTGTGTGTGTGTGTGTGTGTGTACATGTGTGTGTGTGTGTGTGTGTGTGTGTGTGTGTGTGTGTGGGTGTGTGTGTGTGTGTGGGTGTGTATGCATCCGTATGCGTGTGTGTGTGTGTGTGTGTGTGTGTGTATAGCTGGGTGGGCTATGAGCATCATGACTTTGAGGGCCAGCAGTTTATCCTGGAGAGGGGAGAGTACCCTCACTGGGACGCCTACAGCGGAAACCTGTCCTACCACATAGAGAGGCTCATGTCTCTCAGACCCATCTACTGTGCTGTGAGTATGAGCTTGCACTGGAGTCTGTGCGTCGAAATGTGCACAGCATGTGAAAGCATCCCTTTGGAAAGGATAAGATCATGTTGTCCAACACTGCGTCTATGTGTATGTGTTCTTCAGACAGTGCAGTGTGCTCCTGTCTTTTCTGTTATGATCTTTAAGACGAAGTGTGTGCGAGTGTCTTTCTGTTGTGATCTTTCAGACGAAGTGTGTGCTCTTGTCTTTTCTGTTGTGATCTTTAAGATGAAGTGTGTGCGAGGGTCTATCTGCCTCATTTTATGTTTTGTATTGTCGTTTTTTGTTGAGGAATATCTACACTCTTCACATGATTTCTTAGTCTCACAGGCCTAGCGGAGTAGTAGGAATGCTCACTTCTCTCTCTCTGCGTCCCAGTCCCACCAGAGCAGTCGTATGATGATCTTTGAGAAGGAGAACTTCCTGGGTCGCACCACAGAGATCTGTGACGACTACCCCTCTCTCCAGGCCATGGGCTGGTGTGGCACTGAGGTCGGCTCCATGCACGTGCAGTGTGGCGCGTAAGTCTGAACACACACACCACACACTCACACACACTCACACACACAGACAGACCACACACTCACACACCACACACTCACACACCACACACACACACACACACACACACACACACACTCACACACACACACACACACTAATTCTATTGCAGGGCATCTTAGACATGTTGTTGCTGTACTGGAACAGCACTTTTGAGAAGGGCACTACTTTATTTTCTTACTACTTTATTTCCTTCTTCGTGTCCTGCTTCCCTCTCTGTATATCACACACACACCCACCCATGCACGTGTGCCACGTCCCTCTGCCCCCTGCAGGTTTGTGTGTTACGAGTTCCCTGGCTACAGAGGCAGACAGTATATGATGGAGTGCGAGAGACACAGCGGAGACTACCAGCACTGGAGGAACTGGGGCTCCCACAGTCAGACCCCTCAAATCCAGTCTATCCGCCGAATCCAGCACTGAGGACCTCATCACGCCTGCAACCGCCAAAGTACCACCAAGACCACATACACACAACGGCTCATTCAGCTACTGCAAGCCAGTGTCGTTTTACTGCTAGCAACCAAAGAAACACACCTTCATTCACACCTGCATTTCTATACTGTATGACGTCTGGAACTGACTAACTTTGCCCCACACACACACACACACACACACACAACTGAGCCACACCTCTGGAGGGTTTCATCGAATCAGCACAGACCCTGTGTGACCTAGACCACACACCCCTTTGTGTGATTTGTGAAGGGGTGGGGGACGAGGCAGTGGAGAGCCATCCTTCTGCTGGTCCAGTTTAGGTGTGTAGGGGGATGAGAGAATTACAAAGTTAACAATCATATGGAAAAAATAAACTTTTATGCACTTCAGTTCCTCCCCTCTGTGCTATCATTAAGAGTGTGTGTGTGTGTGTGTGTGTGTTTGTGTGTGTGTGTGTGTGAGTGTGAGTGGTTGTATATGTTTGTGAAATGAGAGGCCATCTGACTCGAATTAGAGTGTATAACCGTATTCTGTAAGTAATAATGCATAATTAACCATACAGAGCCTAGTTCATTAATTGGTAAACAATTAAATAGATTTGCATGAAATAAGATTGACTGCCGGTGTTGTCAATTATAGTGATCCAAAAATGGCGCATTTCTTACATGCAGTAGCTACCAATATCCACTAGGTGGAGGCAAACTTTACTCAATGAGAAGCTACAGGTAGTCTGTGTTCACTAATGTTGAAACGGTAATCTAACGACATCTGATTTAGATAAATGTGTTATGTGAAGTTAAAATAAACATTCTCTAAAATAAACAGCACAGGCCTTGATTAGTCTATACTACAGAACACTGTAGCTCTTGCATGGTGCGTCAGAAGGCCGTAGACACCCCCACAAAACCTAGTTTTCATTATGTTACGACCTTAGATTATCTTGCATTAGTCATGGTGATACCTTTTCCTGTCATTTTGACTGTAACACATCAGCCTTCACTATTGCTCTTCTGCTACTCCTAACATGCAATAAGCTGGGTAAATTTTGTTCATTTCTGACTACCATTCTGTTGTCCAGAGAAGCTTGTTGAATAAGTTCTCGAATAATTCAGAATACAGTAAGTGTTTTGCTGGAGTCTGCTGAGGTTAAGTCTTATGAAAGGCACTCCAGCATCAATCTTGTATCTTCTTCTGCAATTGATCTTTTAAAATTCCACCAGAAAGGATCAAAAAGAATCCTGGCTGTTCATCGTGCAACTCCCCAATGTACCCCACAATGTCTGCACAGTCTCATAAACACACATACCGTGTACTAAAAGAACAACTTTATTTAGGAAAAACGAACATTAACGTCAAACTAACAACAACAGCAACACAAGTGAACTCGATCTGAACCTAATCACAGTCCAATTCTCTGAACTCAAACTCAAAACACTTCCTGCTGACACACCAGCAACCTCTGGTGGAGTGTCATGACCTTTGACCTAAGTCACAGAATGTTTCTTTATCCTGTGCATTGCACAGTCTCTGCCAAGCTCAATGGTGTTTCTATGGGATCACACACAGTCTCTGTCAAACTCAATGGTGTTTCTATGGGGTCACATGGGCCCCCCTGTGGGTTGGTCCTGCACAGCCATGGGGAGAGGGGACGGGGTTGTCTTTTTCAGCTTTCTGGAACTTTCCGTTGAGTTGACGGGGACTGAGGAGGGGTTGAGGTGCGTTCCTGTATCGTGCTCTCCTTGGCATGGGGACTGGAGGCCGTTATGCAGAGAGCTTAGGCGCTTTACTGGAGCTTGGACATTTCTCAGCGCACTAACTCTCCGGAACCTCTTCATCCTCCTCTCTCTTTCTCTTCCCAAGTAATTTTTGTCGCAATATTTTCATGTTTTTGCCCAGTCGCGGGTGCTTTGGAACCGGGACACCTGGCCCTGTGCTGGCAGCACCTGCTGCAGTAGTGTGTTCATGGGATATCCTCAGAATATTTGCCTGGTTTCTGGTCATCCTTCTCTCCTCAAACATCTCCTCCTTCAGGCTTATTTCTGCCAGCCTCCTGTTCTCACGTCTACATTTTGTTTTGTGTTTGGATGGCTTACAGTGAGGATGGTACGATGGGCCCGGTAGCGTGGCCCCGGACAGAGAAGCTTTTGGAATCCGCAGCCACTCATTGCTGACAGAGAGTGAAGCCTCAGACCAGTGTTGTTGTGGTTGAGTGTGTGAAGGTTCTGGTGCTTTCCAGAGTAGGGGGTGTGCGTGCAAAAGCGGTGTGTGTGCTCGCGGCAGGTCGTACACAGCAGATCTCACCTCCTCCCTCCTGTGGCCCTCCTGTAACTTTTTGATGACGGTGTATGGCCTCATGTCTACTGGCTGCTCAAGTGACAGCAGCAGGTGATCCAACATATCATTCACCTCCCCCTCTGGCTGCTGCTGCTGAGAACTTCTGGCATCAGCATTTCCGGACGAGTAGAGCATTCTGGGACTTGTAGTGTTTGCGGGCAGAGTGCTGTGACTGTTCAGTGCCTCTGTGGCGCCGCTAGGCTGATTCAGCTCTGTCAGGAGTTGCTCCAACAAGAACCTGGGCTGAGTGGCAGGGGGGAGGGGCAGAGTGTGCAGGATGGATGGAGAAAGAGAGAGGTAGGAGGGGGTGGGGGTGGGGGTGGGTGTGGGGGGCAGAGTATCACATTCGAGGTGAGCCTGTAGAGGAAGAAGCTGTATGCGACGTCTTGGCTTTCTGATGGCAGGGATTTTGTTCTATGATAGAGAGGGAGAGAGGCATCTTACAACAAATAACACCTCAATACACACAAATACACATAGACACGTACATTATAAATATGCACATTCATAATCCACACTGACCCTCATACAAATACACACAATTTGAACAAAGAGGCTAAATAGTGTGGAATTCAGTGTGCAAACAATAAGCATGCAGTGCATGCAGTTTTAGTGTAAACACTGCCTTGCCAAACATGCAGGCAATAACACAACAGCTGTTCAAAAAATACACATTCACTCACATATAATCACGTCCTCACATAAACACACACACACACACACACACCACCAGGTAGGCCTTTGTTTTGACACACAGATTCACCGCATACCTGGCTAGGCTCTGCTTTTCCTTGCGCACTGCTTTGTCTAACACACGGTCTGGACCGGGCCTTCTTTCTGGGCGGCAGGTGGATCAATCTTCCAATCCGCCCCCCTCCGAGGCCCCTCCAGGTGAGGACCACAGGACGGCCTTCTCTCAGGGGAAAACGACACGCCACTTTCCCAGTCCCCTGCCTCTCTTCACCATCTTTACCCATTCCTCCCCTCAGCCGCCTCGCTCTTTCACTCCCTCTCTTCTCTTCTCTTTTCATCCTTCTGGGGCTTCTCCGCACCTGGTGCCCCGCCCTCCTGGGCCCCGCCAAATCCAGGAAGTAGCTGATGAACTCTGGGATGTTTCCTTCAAACTGCTCAAAACCATCGACCAATTCTCCACCGTCTTCCGTCGTACTCATGCGGAGCCTTTCCTTTTCTTTTGGCTGGTCCTCTGGGGGAGGGGGGAGGAGGGAGGAGCAGCTGCCGCCGGGGGCCCCAACAGTCACCTCACTGATCAGCTGACACACTGTGGCATCATCGAGTGTGGACGGTATTACCACAGCAGTGCAAACATCATCATCAGAGGGGGCCATGAGAGGATTCTCGTCGGAAGATGTTTGAAGACATCCTTCTGTAACCCACGGAAACTGACTCATGTGGCCAACTGACTCATGTGGCACGACCGTTTGAAACTCCACCGTGTTCGGCCTCACACACATGAACTGAGCATCCTGGGAGGAAGTGGTGTCAAGGTCTGTCTCCGCCATGTGTCTTTGCGTGTCTGTGTCTGTGTCAAGGTCTGTCTCCGCCATGTGTCTCCCTTCGTTTGTCAGTATCACGTCAGTCTGGGTCTCTGCATCATTACACACTCTTCTATCGGTTCCTTTTCCTCCCACACCCTCTTCAGAGCCCCCTTTCCTTCTTAAGGTCGTGTCCTTAAGTGGTTCCCCTCCTCCTTCCCACTCCCCCTCTCCTGTCTCCCCTGTCTCCTGTGGGAGGGTGATACCCAGTGTGTCAGCTGCCTTCTGCAGGTCTCTCCTCTCTCCTTCCACAGTGCCTGTGTACAGCGCACTGACCAGCCTGAGTAGGGTGTAGGCCTCTACAGCCTGGAGCTCGATTACTCTGCTCTTCCCGCCAGGGAGGGCTGGGAGAGTGGACAGAAACTCGCAGAGCCGAGGGCTGAAGGCTGACAACACACAGCTGTGGACAGGCACAGAAACACCTGCAGGAGAAGAAGAAGTGGATTCAGTTAGCAGCCACAATCGCTGCCACAGAATTGCTGAATGACCAATGCAGACACTTGGGACATGGGGCTAGTCTTCTACTATTGATTGTATCCAGCATCAAACTGAAGAACACATAAAGATGCAGCCAAATATTAATTTAACTACACAAGACCAGCTACAAGTGTCTTTGTACATTTCAGGTCTTGAGAGTTAAGAGCTTTTGATAGCTTTTAGTTTTCAATCATCTTTCTATCGTCTTCAAATCATCTACTGAGCCTCAATGCAGTGGGTGTATAGATGCATGCGGAGAGAAGGAGAGTAGAACGTGATTGAGAGAGTGTGTACCACTGATGTTCAAGTACAAGTGTGCTCACAGCAAATGAGAGACTGACAGAGAAGAAAAAAGAGAGGGGCAGAAAAGACAATGATTACATGCGAGTGCAAGACCAACAGCTGGGAATGTGAGCATTGTCCTATTTACCTTTCTGGGGCAGCCTGCCAGTAACACTCATTTAAAAGCTAAACCTGACCACTGCTTTAAAACCTCGAAGACAAGGTTACGAGTGTTATTTCAGCACCATGTATAATAAATGAGAGAACCTATACATCACCCTCTTTCACTGTTTATGACATTGCAATTACATCTACTTTGTTGTACATCAAATATGAGTGAGAATTCATCCTAACCATCCCTGTATTATTGTGTGTGTGTGTGTGTGTGTGTGTGTGTGCGCGTGTGTGTGTGTGTGCACACTTGTCATTTTCAATGTGTGAATGTTTGTGTATCAGTGTTCATTAAGTGGCCTACCCTGCGCCTGTAGGACAGTATCGCAGAACTGGGTTCTGTGCTGTTGCCTCTGCAGCTCCTTGATCAGCAGTTGTTCAAACATCCCCATCTGGTGAAGATAGACAGAGAGATCCAGAGTGAGAGTGTGTTTGTAGGCATATAGGTGTGTGTTTGGGGGTATCCTCATGGGATTGGCACAGCACAGGAAAGAGGGAGAATGTGAGAGAGGCAATGACAGAGACCTGAGATGGTGAGCAGGAATATGTGCTAGAAATAGCAAGATTTATTTTTGCTGGACATCCCTCTTTATGCCATTCTGACAGAGGGCATCGAATATTTGCCCAACAGGACATATGACAGCAAGATTTAGACTTTTTATTGGTGAGTATAGTGTATACACAAAGTCCTTATTTCTCAGTTTTACTAATACCACTTCACATAAAAGTAAGTAACCATTCACAATTCTTAATCATACCATACTAGCACTTCAACAAAATCTTTCAAAAATAATAATAACAGTAATAATTGAGTAACAATTTCCCTCTAGGACTGCACAGGATCCCAGTGTGACATTAAAATGACGAGCTAGTGTATCTATGCTAACGACAGACTCTTGGGTATTGCTTTTAGCCTCCTTGCCAGCACGACCGCGTCTCATGCCCAAGGTTGCAAGTCAGAGCCTGGTGCGGCAATGAGCTTGTCTTGTTAACGCAGGGTATACGGGTGCCGTAGATCCGAATGGGACTGAGGTTAGGTGGGTGACTGTAACGTTAGCCAGCGGGTACAGAGCTACGCTAGCCAGTGTGTAAGAGACGTTCTAGCTAGCACTAGCATGGGTTTGAGGAAAGTCCTACGCTAGCACGCCGCCTGAGTTTGCAAGCTAGCATAATTAACATGAACATACTTACGTAGCGGCAACAAGCAGACTATTTCTCTTGGAATGTAGCCGGTTAGCTACCTAGCTAGATGTGCAAAAATGGACTTCCCTTGTATATTTCCTTACCGATCTATTATTCAGCAAGTACGATCTCCTCCAGACTTTAGTACGGTCTGTTAGCTTACATTACATTTTAACTTAAGTTTAACCTTGAGTGAACTTTGTTCAGCCTTTCCATAATGTGCTGTATCATAAAAGTTCACCAGCTATTCACTTTCTCATGGCGTTGCTTTGCTGTCCTGTCAGTTAGGCATCTGCTTATCCCAGACAACATGAATTCAGCCCACTTTACACTTTATAAACAAAATGCATGAAACACACAAAATAACATGAAACAACAGCTCCATATGTAGCCTTAGATTATAATAAAAAATTATATAATAATCATGAAAAAAAAATGTATTGGCTTTTTTCATTTGTCAAGCACCATCATCTTTATTAACCTACGTCGTCAGTCTGACCTAGTTAAATGCACTAATAGTCCAGGCAAAATAGCGTTTTACGACAGACTAATTGTAAAAGAATTTTTTTCAGCATAGATCATTTCTATGAGGTGTCCAGAACAACATACTAAAAGTCCTAAGAAATCCTAGTTGAGGAAATATGTTTAATTCTCATCAATCTGAGATGTGTGCTAATAATGCATGGCAAAAATACACCTCAAAAATGTAATTTTTTTCCTTTACTCCTATCAAAATGAAACTTTACACAATGAAAGTACCCATGAAAAGTAAAACAATTTGTATTACAAGTTTCTTTTGAAATTAATTTGTATATGCAAATGAGCTATACACTAATCGAATATGCCCAAAATACATCCAAATAGGCTTATTTTTTTCCTTTACTCCTACCACAATAAAACTTTACATAGTAAAAGTATACATGAAAAGTAACTTTTTTTGTATTACAAGTTTCTTTTGAAATTAATTTGAATATGCACATGAGCTCCACACTTATTGAATATGTCCGTAGGCAGAAACACCTTCATATGTATGACAAATACATCGGCCCAATCTTCATCCAATCATCCTACTGCCAATGGGAGATGGCAATGCTGCTTTTAGACTGGCCTCTAACCTGAAAACTGCCTGGCTTGGTAGTACCTGCCAGGGGTATGGTGTTTCTGCCTATGCAATTAGGACATATTCAATAAGTGTGCTGCTCATGTGCATATTTAAATTCATTTAAAAAGAAACTTGTAATACAAAAAAAGTTACTTTTCATGTATACTTTTACTATGTAAAGTTTTATTGTGGTAGGAGTAAAGGAAAAAAATAAGCCTATTTGGATGTATTTTGGGCATATTCGATTAGTGTATAGCTCATTTGCATATTAAAATTCATTTTCAAAGAAACTTGTAATACAAAAAATGTTACTTTTCATGGGTACTTTCATTGTGTAAAGTTTCATTTTGATAGGAGTAAAGGAAAAAAATTACATTTTTGAGGTGTATTTTTGCCATGCATTATTAGCACACATCTCAGATTGATGAGAATTAAACATATTTCCTCAACTAGGATTTCTTAGGACTTTTAGTATGTTGTTCTGGACACCTCATAGAAATGATCTATGCTGAAAAAAATTATTTTACAATTAATTCTATTATTGGCTCCAAAAAGGGTTAATTTGCCTGGCCTATAAGTAAAACACTAAGTGCTATTCAGTTTGACTATCAGACATCCAGGAGACACAGCACAATGTCTCATTTAGAGCAATGGCATGGTGCACAGGATAGGAACTTGACTTTAAGAAAAACTTTGGGATTTTTCAATATGGGCCCGTATTTTTTTTATCTTTTTGCGTACAAATTTTAACAGGGGACAAAATGATAGAAATTGGTTCAGTATTGATTAAGAATGTTAAGACCGACAACTGCAAAAAGGCTATACAATGGAAACGTATGGCGAAAGCGTGCACTTCAAAGTAAACCACTTGTTTTCGTCATGGACATATCATTATAAGGATTTGACCGCTGAGGTCATTTTTATTTATTTTTTTAATGGCGGGAAAATTGGTCCGGCAGGAATGGGTGCATTAGATTCTGGAGCTTTCAAGGAATTTTTGTTCTAGCCCATGCAGTTCTGAGACATGAGCAAAAATGTAAATTTGCCCATTATAGCACCCCCTACATTGATTGTATTTATTCAACTTATGCTAGTCATTTTGTCCATCTGGAATCTCTGGCCAAGATTTGGTGCCTGTGCGACATATTTTCTTTCGCTGGGTTTCGCTGGAGAAAAATAGTAATAATTGGAAAAAACAATAAGGATCCAGCAGCTTCTCTGGGGGAAGGTGGAGTTATGACTGTAGGGCTGAGGACACATAGGCACAACACCTCTCACACCTCATTTAAGTGTGAGAAACAAACATGAGACTTGAAACATTAACCTTTACCATCACACATTTCTTTATGCGCTAGACGCAGAAACAACTTGAGCAAAACAGGTGGCTGTTGCTTTCACAGGCTCTACCACAGAGCTGTAGCAGACCCCTTCACCAGTCCTTGTCTCTCTGCTGACAGATCTTTAAGAGATACTCATCCTACCTCCAGCTCTATCCTTCAGATTTTTAGATGAGGCCCATTTAGACACATCTCAGAGCAGAGACATCATCAGACAGCCCATTGAGACATGGGGATGCAAACTGTTCTTGCGTTGGTTGTGGTGTTCACAGGGACTACTCATGGTAAGTAGCCTACGATCATCATTCATAGTCGATTACAAATTATCTTTTTTTTACCTTTTGTAAAACGTTTTGCACATTTTGGTGACGATGCAAAGGTCTTTAACTATAATTCCACAGCCGTAACTCATCAGCCACAACATACTGAGATCATAACCAAATGGCATGATCCAATACTGTTATCATGTCTTTAATTAAAGTTCTATAGTTATGGTTATGGTATTTGCCAGACAATTTGGTCTGAAGCGACTTTGCAAAATGCAAAACATGCACCATACAACATAATGCAGGTGACAATATCAACACTCAGTTAATAATCATGATATTATTATTATTATATAAGAAATTGGTATGGAAAACAAAAACTTTGGCATGATACATGAGTTTTATCTTACGGTGTTACCAGGGCATCTTTGTAACCTGGTGAAATAGAGCACAGAATACTTTGTGTTTGTGCTCAAATGTAGTTTAAAAATTATACATTTATTTTATTGACAATAAGTGTGCCAAACTGGAGCAGTTGGTCTTGTGAATGGAATGTCAAAGTTAAGTAACCATGAATGCAATTGCTGTTGTTGGTTCCCACCGCTCTACACACAGCCAGGCCTGTGCTGACTACCACTTAATACTATGGAGATTATCTGAGGGGATATGGGGGGACAAGTTACCATTAACTATATTGCACAATCCTGTTCAGGTTTCATAATGTGTCAACCTATAAGGAACTTGTCTATATTCACACATGGTATCCTGTGCCACAGCTCAAAGTGCTTAACAGCAAATAAATTACGTGCGCAGAGAAATTACATGCACAGTGATCCACATGTGATATAATGATGTCCCCAAGTGGCAGCATGTATAGTGAGAATTAGAATGGACCAAGGCAGCTCCCTTGTGCAACCCCAAAGCAGATGTCATGTTTCTTAGACACATGATCTCCAAGCCTGACTTTCTCCCTTTGATGTATGTTCTGAACCAGTTTAACACAGATTCAGAAAGCCCAACTAACTTTTCCAGACGATTGATTAGGATGTCATGATCAATCGTATCAAACGCTGCGCTTAGGTCTAACAGGACAAGGATTGAGAACTTATTTGAATCCAAATTTAGTCTGAGGTCGCTGATTACTTTAGTAAGAGCAGTTTCAGTGCTGTGGCATGTTCTACATTTCCTGATTGAAATTTCTCCAGGATATTGATTTCTTTAAGAAAGGAGTTTATTTGCACTATAATTATTTTTATTATTATTTTAGATAGAAGAATAGAAGATGGTCACCATCAGTGAAGCTGCATTATTGTGTTTGCTTGCTTTCCAAAACCTTGCAGGTTTGGAACAGTTGCACACGATCACGTTCTTACCGCCCACGTGGTTCTTGTATGTGGATTGACAAAGCGATTGCATTTACACTTGTGTTCAACGAAGATCACAATATGTCCTTGTTTGGCCAATTGGATCATAATCTGTCCTCAGTGCGTCTAGAGTGCATTTACACTTGTACTATCATGTGGACAAGCACTATCCGATTGCGATCTGATCACCCAAAATGCATTTTAATGCCAACTAAAAAGCTCCTTGCACACTTTTTTCTGCCGTAGGTAGTGTTGTTCATCGTTACAGTCTGATGAATCTTTTCCACTGAACTTTCCCTGCACAGCTCACTGTGTCAGGCTGTAGGCGTCTGTGTCTGTGTCAGCGATGAACTGTGGAAAAGAAACTGTGTTTAGCTCTGGGTGATTTAGAGGCTAGAGTGCCTTCTCTTACCAGCTTCATGTTTAGCCTGCATCCTAAAAATACGTTACTATCCTGTTATTCAATGAATCAGTAATGCTGTAAAGCCTGGTATGATCACAGCCTCAGATATAATCACTAAAGCACAATAGTAAAATCACATTTCTTTCACAGGAGTGGAGACCACCTGTAACGCTACACAAAATGTGTCCTATTATGGGACTCTGGGACAGCCTTTGTACCTACCGCTGATGACAAACACCACAGAATATGATATGAATTTGTTAAGAGAAACCAGTGATGGTAAAGGGGTGGAGATGCTTCGAGTAAAAGCAGGCAAGATATCATTTTACAGTAACCCCTACTCCTCATCAATCCGCCAGAGAGTGTATTCTATTTCAGACAATGGGACCTTGATTATAAACCCTGTGGAGAGAAATGATTCAGGAATGTATAGAGTACAGATCAACAATAGGACAACGGGCATCAAGGTGGCAGAAAACATACTGCAGCTGATAATAAACGGTAAATAATTACTTTTTGAGTGGAATACTAATACTTATTTGTTATACATATAAATACGTTTGTTTATTTGTTGCTGTTCATATGTGAAAGTCTTTAATATCAGTGCTGCTGTGTCTGTATATGTTTTTAGAGACCCACATGACTCCCACCATCTCCATCCCCATCTCCAACACCAAACACCCCCCTCAACATAATGACACACGGCTAGTGTCGAATGGAACTTGGAAAATTCCCAACAGTGAGACATTTGTGATATTATTGTGGTATATTGGTTGTACTGTTGTTGTTCACCTCACAGTGACTATTCCTGTGTACACATGGACATATACAACAGTCTGGGTGTTTATGTTTTTCTTTTCTGTTTCTTTATTTTTATTCTTAGTCATGGTAGTATCAGGATCTTCTGCAGCCTTCTTTCTGTGTTTGACTGTGTCAGGAGGAATATTCTACATCTGCAAAAGAAGAAAGAACACCTACAGGGCGGGTAAGACATTTTAACATTTAAATACATCTCAGAAGAAATTGGTCTTTGCCTTATGGCTCATTTGTAGGCCTTGAAAGATTTTTTATGCATTACAAATATTTCACACCTGGCTTGGCTCTCAGGCCAGTGAAGTTGGTGTTTTATATGATTACATATAAATACCAATATATTTGGAAGTGCATTTAAAAACACATTCAGATACAGTATATCTGAAAAAAAACTTTGTTGATAACAAGTAATGAAACCACTGGAAAAAAAATTAAACTAGAGAAGAAAACAACTAATTGTGTGATGTCAGAGTTGGGTCATTGCTATTGTAATACTTGATGGACTTGTCATAACGGATTACTTCAACTCCTCTCTGCCTCTCCTTCTTCGGTTAATACCGACCTTTATAGCAGAGCCTGAAGAGTTAGTGTATGCTGACGTGTCCATACTAAAAAGACAGAAGAAGCGGTCAGAGCTGAAGGACACGGGGGAGGAGAAGGTGGAGTACGGGGAGGTGAACCTACAGACATGTCCCACACCTTTTTTCCTTGATAGTGTATGCTGAGGTACAGTCTGGAAACCAGAGGGGTCAGTCTGTAATGCACTCTTTGTGATCAATCTGGTGCTCTTTGCCATCTGTTGGAAGTACAGCACAATGTCTGTCAGATGAAGAAAATGAGAGAAACTTTTTTCACATGCGTTCTTTCCTCTGCTTAGCTTGAACTTTGTCTCACTGCTAGTGTTTATGTTGCATAGGACACGATAGGAAAGCTACATGTTATTGTAAATAGCTCAATAAATTATTTAATTCCTTTGTTAATCTTCTGAGAAACATAATAATTAATGCAGATTGGATTTTCCGATGTAAATTATCTATGTCAGAATTGACTTTCTCTGTCTTAAAATCATGGAACGTTATTGGTTTATCTACCATCAGTCTGTGTTTGTTTGCCTACTGCAAGTGTGTCAGTAATCTCAAGAAGCTTCATCACTCACAAATAGATTTCCTTTCCCCAATCATCACCATACTCATTATAGTAGGATCACCATGAATAAAATATATTTAGTTGTGATAGTCTGATACGCCTGGTAGGCAGTGGGGCCATGTATATCACTCTCTGTTCTGGGTTTCAGTTGGACACTAGTACTTCTGCTGTGTGTGAGACTGTTACACAGGGGGAACCACATAAGCACCTAAAATCACACCAGATGTGTGAACAAGGCACACTCACAAAGTCTGCATTTCCTGTTCTATTTCCTGTTGTTTCTGTGTCTGAGACTAACAAAAGTGATGCAAGTGATTCAAAATGCAACTCCAAAATTGTGTTGTGTGAAGATATGCTGTCAAAGACTCAACTGCTCAAATAGCGCTTTAAAGGTTTACTAAGGTCATGAGCTTTTCATGACCCTGTTTCCAACGTTTTTGCTTTTGCATGCACTAACCACCATGATAATAATTTATGATTGTGTGGTTGTGAGTGATGAAGAGTTCTGAGGTGAGAATAAAGACACCAAACACGAGGCTACACTTTCTGCAGGCTTGGATATGATGAGCCAGTGGCAGCACAGAAAAGATCTTATTTCACATAACTATTTCTGTTGCTATTCAGTACGCTTCCAAAATGTGTCAAATAAGAATGTTAGCTTTGTGTTTGTATTATTCTGTTACATTCTTCCTTACTTTGGATGAAAAATAATCTACCATGTGTAAATATAATTAACATTCTTTTCTCTCTTGATGTACAACATGAAGACTTTGTATGTTGTTAGACATCACTATGTAATGCTGCAAGCTATTCTTCACAATGAAATGGGGAAAGGTAAACAAATACAATTCCCTCTCAGGCATTTCCCAAACTGTGTGTGGTAAATTTAAATTAATAAAATAAAAGTGTTCAAAATATCCTTCCTCGTAGTCTTGTCTTTTAGATCAGAAGGTGCTCATGAACATTGTAGATCATCATAGTAGTGATTTATTGGCATTAAAGTATTATTGACATATCATGGCTTTATCTTCTGTGTCCAGGGCTCCGGTAGTGAAAATTAATCAATAGAATCCCAAATTCCTGGCTTATCTGACTGACCATTTAAATTGGTCTGCCAAGTAGATTTATGCATTTATGTTGACCATGTATTTAAAGGAGACATCACGGGTGGAGTTACATGGAGTGAATGGGTCTAATTAAATATGCAACTTTGACTTTGGATATACACAAAGGAAGGGACTTTAGACTAAGTGTTATTATCACATGACTCAGTGACATTATGGGCATCCTGCAAAATGTTGCTAGCAAGTCATGGTAGTAGATAAGTTGCAGTGTAGGTCCTACCACTTGGTAAGCTGCTTTTCAGTTTGACTATCAGACATCCAGGAGACACAGCACAATGTCTCATTTAGAGAAATGGCATGGTGCACAGGATAGGATTGAGTCAATCTGAGTACTCCAAACTTGACTTTCAGAGGCCCCACTTCAAGCTCGCTGACACTGTAGGGGAGGGTAGATCATTCTTTCAGAACTACCGTATCTTGCCAAAAGGTGTCATACAAGGTATTCTTTGAGACTCTTGTCCCTCTCACAGCATCTTGTCTTCATATCCATGTGAATTTGAAAATGTGGTGATTCAATTTATTTGGTGAACAAAAATAAAAAATAGCTGCAAGCAACAATCATTGGGGTCTAAGATAAATGTGTGAAGCGCCCTAAGTGGCAAAAGATTGAAGGATTTGACAGCTTCAGCTGAAAGAGGCACTTCACCAAATGGGAACAAATTTTATCTTAAAGAAAAACTTTCAACCTGGGCCCTTTTTTAAAAATCTTTTTGTGTCCAAATTTTAATGAGGGACAAAAAACGATTGAATTTGGTCCAGCATTGAGCTAGAATGCTAAAACTGGCAACTGCATAATGGCTACACAATGGAATCTATGGAGAAAGCAGGCACATCAAAGAACACTAATAATAATAGGAAAAAACAGACAAAATACAATAGAGATCCAGTAGCTTCTCTGAGGGAAGGTAGAGTTATACAACTCTACTGCTGAGGGAACATAGACACAACACCTCTTACACCTCATATAAGTGTGAGAAACACACATGAAACTTGAAACATTAACCCATTCCTTTAATGCGCCAGGTGCAAGAACACCTTGAGCAAAACAGGTGGCTGTTGCTTTCACAGGCTCTACCACAGAGCTGTAGCAGACCCCTTCACCAGTCCTTGTCTCTCTGCTGACAGATCCTTAAGAGATACTCGTCCTACCTCCAGCTCTATCCTTCAGATTTGTAGATGAGGCCCATTTAGACACATCTCAGAGCAGAGACATCATCAGACAGCCCATTGAGACATGGAGATGCAGACTGTTCTTGCGTTGGTTGTGGTGTTCACAGGGACTACTCATGGTAAGTAGCCTACGATCATCATTCATTGTCAATTACAAATGATCTTTATATATTTCAAAACTTTTTGTAAAACCTTTTGCACGTTCTGTTGACAATAAAAAGGCCTTTAACTATAATTCCACAGCCTCAACTCATCAGCGACACCATACTGGGATCATAACCTAATCTCATGGTCCGGTACTGTCACGATGTCTTAAATTAAAGTTCTATAGTTATGGTTTTGGTATTTGGCAGAAGCTTTTGTCTAAAGCGGCTTTAGAAATTTGAAAAAAGGCAAAATGCAAAACATGCACCATACAACATAATGCACATGACAATATTTACTAAATATTCACTAAATAATAATGATAATGATTGATAATACATGATAATAATCATTATATCAAGTTTGCATGTCACAAATAATGACATGAGTTTTATCTTTGAGTATTGATAGCTAATTATCTTATCAGCAAAGATACCAGGTCATCTTTGTAACCTGGTGAAATAGACCACAGAATACTTTGTGTTTGTGCTCAAATGTAGTTTACAATTAATACATGTATCTTATTGACAATAAGTGTGCCAAACTGGAGCAGTTGGTTTGCATACTGCAAGATGCTAGAGAGTCTTGTGAATACCACAGTTTTCTTTTTTTAGAATGTAAAAGTAGAGTAACCATGGCTGCAGTTGCTCTTGTCGGTTCACCCCGCTCTATACACAGCCAGGCCTGTGCTGACTACCACTACATACTATGGAAATAAACTGAGGTGATATGGGTGGACAAGTTACCATTAACTATAGGCACACTGTTGGTGCATTTGACCAATCCTGTCCAGGTTTCACAACATGTCAACCTGCAAGGAACTTGTCTATATTCTATATTCTATATCCAGTGCCACTTAGGGGCTTTACACCTGGCACCTGCACAATGCATCTCGCATCCAGATTATATCTAGATATGATATAATATGATTTTAACCAGATTCAATTTAGACCTGGTTTTAATAAGTGTCTCCAGTGTCCACATTAAGATCCGATTGCTGTGTCCAGCTCATGTCAACATCCTCCTCTCGTTTGCACGGGTCCAAAAAAACAACAAACAAACAAAAAGATAGAAGAAGGTAACCATCCGTGAAGCTGCATTATTGTGTTTGCTTGCTTTTCAAAACCTCGCTGGTTTGGAACAGTTTCCCACGATTACGTTCTTACCGCCCACATGGTTGTTGCATGTGGATTGACAAAGCAATTGCATTTACACTTGTGTTCAATTAAGATCACAATATGTCCTTGTTTGGCCTGTTGAATCAAAATCTGTCTTCAATGCATCTTGAGTGCATTTACACCTGTACTTTCATGTGGTCAAGCACTATCCAACTACGATCTGATCACCCAAAACGCATTTTAATGCCAACTGTAAAAAGCTCCTTGCACAATTATGTTTTTTTGGGAGCTGCTTCAAGTAAAATGATTTGACCTATCATCTGAGTTTGTCAAACAGGTAAAAAAAAAACAAGGGGTCTAAAATAGTTCCTTGTGGTTATATCCACTGGTCGGTGACCACAGTGCATCACATGAAAATTGGTTAACTATCTGACTCAATATAGCTACACAAGAACTTTCCAACAGAGGTGCTCGGTCAGAAAAAAGCATGCGGCCTGTCTGCAAACTGTAGAGAGGAGACGTGCAGTTGCATGATGAGAGCATTTGACCAGAATGTACAGATAAGGCTTCTAGAAGTACTCCATTTTTAAGGACACCTCACACTTCTGATGGCCATTAATGGTCGTGTTGCAAACAGAAATGCTGCTTATTCCTCTCGTGCTGGTGTTTGCAGGAGTTTCTCATGGTAAGATGCCATGAATCTTGACATAATTATCTCATGAGTAAATACAATTTATTTGGTATTATATGTTTTAAGAAAATAGTCTGAGGCACTGTTTGAGTAATACACTAAAACATATTCAACATAAATATATGTGTGTTTATTATTATTAATCAAAATATTTCATATTTTGTCACATTTATGCAGCTGCTGATGTAAATTATATCAGGTAAAAGCAAAGACATTTGGAAATAACAAAAAAAATGTTGGCATTACTGTTCCATTTGCTAAATAGTCATGTCATCAGCATTTGTATTTGAGGGTAATATTGAGTTAATGGCTAAATAGATAGCTTATGATAGTTGAAAGAATATCCTGAGGCTCTAGTCTAAAACTGACCTGTTTTATTTAGTTTTATCTACAGGAACCAAGACTGTCTGTAATGCGACCCAGTTTGCTACATGTCATGGGAACCTGGGAGAACCTACATATTTACAGTTGCTGCCAAATGCCGTTGGACTTGAATTAACTTGCAAGAAAATGACTCAGAATGGTCATGCAGGGATTTTTAGATTTAGAAATAACCAGATTGTGTTCTTCAATGAGTCCTTCACCTCATCTATGCAGGACCGATGGCACTTTGTTGCTACAAACGGGACTATAATTATCAACCAAGCAACAAAGAGAGACTCAGGAACATACAAAGTAGAGATCAACAACGGTGAAACAGGGGCGATTGTGGCAAATACCACAATACAGCTGATTATTTCGGGTAAATAATCTATTTTTTCATTTGGCATAAAATAAACTAAGAGCAGTGCTGTCCAGGTCCATTAGTTATAACACTTTTTGTTAAAAAGTCAAATCAGTTTCATTGCATTTTTTCCTTTCAACTGACAAAACAATGATCATATGCATACAGCACAAATTAACCCTGAATCTATATTGATAATTCAGGCAAATATTTGCAACACAGCAGTTTATTATGAACAGTTTTTTACACGTCAAAATGTCAGTATTTATCCACTAATAATGCATTTTTCTCAGGTACACACAGTACTGTGAGATCCATTTTGACTGACAGGACCGACAACCCCAGCAAGATGGAAACACATGTTTGTGAGTGTGTCTAATGCTCAATTGGTTAAGTGCTTAATTTATCCATTCATTCATGTATTTAATTTCATTATGTCTGTAAAGTGATATTTGATATTTTCTTTAAAATGATGTAGACATGGTCAGTTTATTATCAGCTTCACTTGGCGTGGTCCTGCTGTGTGTGGCTGGGGGAGTATACTACGTCTGCCAGAGGAGGACACACAAACCAGGTCAGACAATAGAGTACAAAGAGACATGAATTGACCTGGGAAGGTGTGAACACATTTGGCAAGGAAATCGAGTGACAAATACGGGGATAGAACTGAAAGTACAAAGAAACACAATTCCAGTAATACAATTTCTTAACTGTCAGATGTGAAAGTCAAACATTTGTGTTTAGAAGTGATACATCTTGATGACTTGATTACACTTCCTTTTTTTGAGATTTTCTTTTGTGTTACTTTTTCCTCTATCTCTCCTGTCCTCTTTAGCTGAGTCTGTTGGACTGCAGTATGCTGAGATCACCGTGCTGGAAAGAGAGAACAACCAGCCGGAGGAGAGAATGAGGGAGGTGGAGTGCTGTGTGTATGCTAATGTTCAACGTGGACAGTGAGAGGAGACTGGGTATTCTCCTTACATCATTCAATGTCATGGCTCAGATTTGTCTTAGATGTTCTCAATGTGAAAACTGCATAGCTTCATTTCCACTCCATTAGCCTACCCCAGTCTCTTTTGTTTGATGCTATATTCCGGATATTCATTTTTCCTCACTGTTATGTTAAACTGTGGTCATAATGCTAATTAAATGAATGAGTGGTTGCATATTTTGATGCCTCATCTTAAAGTGTAATACAGTGCAACAATACAATAACAACAATAGTAACAATAGCTGTTATAGAAAGTTCCTTTTCTGACTTTCCAAGATGAGGAAACAAAGTTCTTCATAAGGCAAGTGAATGATGAAAGGCAAATAGAGTTAACAACACCGTCATACCTTAAGAGGGATGGCACAATAGCAAAAGCACAATAACATTCCAAAATGTGTCAAATAAGAATCTTATCTTTGTATAGATCTGTATAAATCTGTTATACTCTTCCTACTTTTGGATGAAAAAGAAGCTACCATGTGTAAATACTTGGTATGTTGTTAGACATCACTATGTAATGCTGCAAACTATTCTTCACAATGCAATGGGGAAAGGTAAACAAATACAATTCCCTCTCATGCATTTCCCAAACTGTCTGTGGTTAAAAAAAAAAAGTTGAATTAAATAAAAGTGTTCAAAATATCCTTCCTTGTAGTCTTGTCTTTTAGATGAGAAGGTGCTCATGAACATTGTAGATCATCATCAGTAGAGATTTATTGGCATTAAAGTATTATTGACATATTATGGCTTTATCTTCTGTCTCCAGGGCTCCAGTATAGTGGAAATTAATCAATACAATCCCAAATTCCTGGCTTATCTGACTGACCATTTAAATTGGTCTGCCAAGTAGATTTATGCATTTATGTTGACCATGTATTTAAAGGAGACATCACGGGTGGAGTTACATGAACTGAATGGGGCTAATCAAATCTGCAATTTTTACTTTGGATATACACAAAGGAATTGGCCGAATATCCTAAAACCCCACACAAGAGAAAGAAGTTGCTGCCTAAATATCATAGAACAGCACAGAAGTGTCCGGGCCTGTAAGGCCTAGTTAGGGATTAAGAATGCAAGAGCAGACTCGATTTACAAAAAGTGTGACTGTGGGTTTTTAATAAAAATAGATGTTGAAGTAGTCATGGAAATTAGACAGCCAAAAACAAAAGGCAAAAAAACCAGTCAGCAGGAATCTTAAACAGCAAAAGTCTCAGCAAAGATCCAGGCAAGGCTCAGGCAATATCCAGCTGTCAAAAAGCAGGCAGAGAGGCGAGGCACAGCGAGGCACAGATAACAGGCAAAGGTAACCAGGGGCTTGACTGAAAACTCTCGTGGCAAAAATGGGCTTGTGTCGTTATCAAAAGGCAAGATATCCCGGCATGGTTACAAAGGGCGAGACAGAAATCACAGATCCAGGATACGGGCTTAGGTCAAAACAGCAGAAATACTAACAGACTGACTTAGCAATGATACGGCGAAAAGTTATGGTCCTGGCATGGCTTAAAAGCCTTTTGCTGATGAGGTGAAAGGTAGCAGGTGTGCAGGAAGAGGCACTGGTGATTGGTCACCTCCGTAGTCAGACAGGAACCAGGGTAGGGGTCAAACCCAGACTGTGCCAAGACGACAAAGTAGTGGCTACCTAAATGCTTTCCTCCTTTGACTGGGTCAAATCGGTGATTTCAGTGTCAAAGCACTTTTCACAAACACTATCAGGCTGCAAACAGAAGTGAAGATGAAGATATTGATACTGCCCTTTTCTGGTTCCAGTCCTACCTCACTGACAGACATCAATTCATTTCAATCAACAACTGCAAATCGACCATAGTTCCTGTCACCCATGGCATCCCCCAGGGTTCGGTGCTTGGTCCCCTTCTCTTCATCCTCTACATGTTCCAATTTGGATACATCTTCCGCCGCCATGGCCTCCAGATTCACTGTTATGCCGACGATACTCAGCTCTACCTCTCCTCCAAGACCATCACTGCTGCCACCCACTCTACCCTCACCACTTACCTAATGGACATTAAAACATGGATGCAAAGAAACTTTCTAAACTCTACTGCGATAAATCTGAAATCTTAATCATTGGCCCCGACTCCCTTACCTGCCCCACTCAGGATTTCACACTCAATATTGATGGCTCCATTATCAATCCCTCCACCCAAATCTGAAACCTGGGCGTCACCTTTGACCCCACCCACTCATTCCTGCTCCATGTCAACCACATCATCAAATCAGCCTTCTTCCACCTCCGTAACATTGCCCTCCTCCGACCCTCACTGTCACCCACTGCTGCAGAAACACTCATTCATGCATTTATAACATCCTGCTACTACTGCAACAGTATCCTCTATGGTACCACAAACAAAGTCTTTAATAAACTCCAGTACATACAGAACTCTGCCGGCCACCTACTTACCAGTACCCTCTCAAGTGACCACATCACCCCTGTCCTCCATGACCTAAACTGGCTCTCGGTTAACCACAGGATACATTTGAAGATTCTCCTCACCACCAAGGCCCTCAACAACCTGGTTCCCCCCTACCTCTCCGACCTCCCCCAACATGCCCCCTCCTGATGCCTTAGGTCTGCTGATGCCAACCTCCTCCAAATGCAGAGGACCAAGTGCCGAACCTGGGCTGACAGGGCGTTTTCGGTCGCCACCACATAAGAAATGCCCCCGCACAGTCATAATTTTTAAAGGCCCTCAAAACCCACCTCTTCAGCCTTGCCTTTCCCAACTACCCCCCCCCCCCCACACACACACACACACACCCCATGTTTTTATTCTTTTCTTTTTTCATGTTATATCTTTATTACAGAGTTTATTGTTTGTTTTCTTTTATCCCACAGTATGTAAAGCAGTGGTCTCAAACGCCAGGCCCGCCAAGCGATTCAATCTGGCCCGTAGGCTCCCCAGAATGTTGCAAAAAGTTCCATTGATTTGGATGGGCCACCCCAACGTTTACCGCTGCCATTGGCAACGGGTTGTGTGCTTATAATTCACATCTTTCATATCATTCCTCAAGTAGTCCAGTCATTTAACGTGATGGAAACTTAATTAAAGTGAGCAAGTAATGGGTTGCTACGCAACACCTGAAACTTTAAAGTTCTATTTGCGTGAAGAACTATTTTTTCTTAGCGGAAGTCACGAAATGGCAACAAAATCATTTAAAATAGTTATTTTGGATGAATGTCTTCTATCGCTTTGACAAGTAACTGAATAGTACGCGGGTTAATGTAAAGTCTGGGGTCATTATCGGAAAATAAATCTAGCTGTGTGTCAAAGGCAAGAGTTTCAGTGTGTATTCTGTGTATTTTTTTCCGCCGTGTTAACAACTAGTTCGAAGTGACAGAGGAATTACTTTGTGTAAGAACAATGCAAGGCCATAGCACAGCTAAGGATGTATTTGAGCAACTGTGTGACGCAATTGAGCATGCAGGTCTGTCATGGAAGTGCCTTGCCTTGCCCAGGAACTGAAACTCACTCACTCACTCACTACTTGTTATTCAACAACACTAACCATTGTACCACTGTTCACACATGGTAAATTTGCCACACTCAAAAGTGGTATCTACAGTATTGTGATAGGCAAGCCAACAGATCAAAAATCCCCCCACTGACCAGACTGGACACTCATCGGGCCCCCAGGTAATTTGAGTTTGAGGCCCCTGATGTAAAGCGTCTTTGAGAACTTTGAAAAGTGCGATGTAAGTGTGATGTAAGTGTGATGGATTATTACAATTAGTATAACTTCACTGTATCTTTTCATTTGTTGATGGGAGCTGCTACAAGCTAGCCTGACGATGTCATACTCATAATTCTAGTCAGAATATGAGTCTGATATCACTCCTTTGGGCTGTGATTATAGGGCGTGTTTCAACCGAACCAGGAGAAAAAATGCCTCTTCGCTCAATTGGTTACCTACAACCAATCAGAACAACGTAGTATGTGACCAGGGGCAGCTGATACATTACACTTTTACCGGATCCCGTAGGAAGGAAGGCAAAAACATCTTTTCGATTGACAAATGCCTTAATCGCGTTTCTCTGTTCCTCTTTCAAAATGAATGCACCGTCAATGTCTAAATGGACTCGAATCTATACATTTCAGCTCTCCAGCGGCAGCCATGTTTGTTGAAAACGAATTCAACTCGTGTGTTGGTGACGTGGTTGGTTACGTTACTGTTGATCATCTGTCCATCATCGTATAAAGCCCGCCTTAACAATTTGATTGGTACGGCCGATATCGAGCCGCAGATAATTTCTCCTCAATGGAGTAATGCCAGGCCGAACTTCCCAACCAAAAAATGTGTGGGCGGGGCTAAGTTCGGTCTGGTATCCAGGCTAGCTACAAGCACAATTATTTCACCTTTCATCTGAGTTTGACAAACAGGTAAAACAAACCAAGGGCTCTAAAATAGCTCCTCGTGGTATGCCTTTAGATAGCTCCACAGTTCTATCCACTGCTCGGTGACCACAGTGCATCACATGAAATGTCGTTGACTATCTGACTCAATATAGCAACACAAGAACTTTCCACCAGAATCACTCGGTCAGAAAAAAATATGCGACCTGTCTTCAAACTGTAGAGAGGAGACGTGCAGTTGCATGATGAGAAAGCACATCTCAAGGACATCTCACATTTCTGATGGCCATTAATGGTCCTGTTGCAAACAGAAATGCTGCTTATTCCTCTCGTGCTGGTGTTTGCAGGAGTTTCTCATGGTAAGATGCCATGAATCTTATGAGTAAATACAATTTATTTGGTATTATATGTTTTAAGAAAATAGTCTGAGGCACTGTATGAGTAATACACTCAACTAATATAAACAAAAGTAAGTGTGTTCATATATGCTGATTTATATACAGTATATGCTTCATAGTCCAATACATATTACTATACCAATGTAAACCTATTTAAAAAAGGATAACATGGGTATCTCTTTGGAAATCCAAATATGAGAGGCTGTACTTAATCAAAGATTGTGTTCCTGTTAGAATTTTACTGAACCTCAAAATAATTAATATTTTGTCACATTTATGCAGCTGCTGATGTAAATTATATCAGGTAAAAGCAAATAACTTTGGGAAAAACTATTTTTTTTGGCATTACTGTTAAATTACCTAAATAGTCATGTCATCAGCATTTGTATTTTAGGGTAATATTGAGTTAATGGCTCAATAGATAGCTTATGGTAGTTGAAAGAATATCCTGAGGCTCTAGTCTAAAACTGACCTGTTTTATTCAGTTTTATCTACAGAAACCAAGACTGTCTGTGATGCGACCCAGTTTGCTACATGTCATGGGACCCTGGGAGAACCTACATATTTACAGTTGCTGCCAAGTGCCGTTGGACATCAATTACTTTGCAAGAAAATGACTCAGAATGGTCTTACAGGGGTTTTTAGATTAAAAAAGAACCAGACTGTGTTCTTCAATGAGTCCTTCACCTCACCTATACAGGACCGATGGCACTTTGTTGCTGCAAACGGTACAATAATGATCAACCCAGCAACAAAGAGAGACTCAGGAACATACAGAGTAGAGATCCACAATGAAGAAACAGGGGCGCTTGTGGCAAATACCACAATACAGCTGATTATTTTGGGTAAATTATTTATTTTTCACTTGGCATAACATAAACTTAGAACATTGCTGTCCAGGTGAATTAGTTACACAAAAACTTACACAAAAAAGAAGTACAGTTGTTGACTTAAAGTATAAGTCAAATAGGTTTAATTGCATTTTTTCCTTTCAACTGAGAAAAGAGTGAAAATACAATATCATATGTTATTACACCACAAATTAACTCTGAATCTAAAGTGTTCATTTAGGCCAATATTTACAGTCTGGCACCACAGCAGTGTATTATGAACAGTTTTTACACGTGGTAAAAATGTCAATATTTATCCACTGATAATGCATTTTTCTCAGGTACACACAGTACTGTGAGATCCATTTTGACTGACAGGACCGACAACCCCAGCAAGATGGAAACACGTGTTTGTGAGTATGTCTTGTGCTCAATTGGTTAAGTGCGTAATGTATCCATTCATTCATGTATTTCATTTCATCATGTCAATATTAAGTGATATTTGAGATTTTCTTTATAATTATTTAGACATTATTTAGTCTGTTTAGCATCACCTTCACTTGGAGTGGTCCTGATGTGTGTTCATTTTCAAGAAAATTACTCTGAATGGTTATACAGGGTTTTTAGATTTAAAACGAACCAGATTGTTTTCTTCAATGAGTCCTTCATCTCACATATACAGTACAGATGGCACTTGGTTGCTACAAACGGGACTATAATTATCAACCCAGTAACAAAGAGAGACTCAGGAACATACAGACTAGAGATCAACAATGATGAAACAGGGGAAACTGTGGCAAATACCACAATACAGCTGATTGTTTTTGGGGAAATAATTATTTATTTTTTCACTACTCAACTGAGTCACGATAATTGGCATAACATAAACTAATAGCATTTCTGTCCAGGTCCAATAGTTATAACACTTTTTATTAAAAACTTTTTTTTTCAAGAGAATATTCCTTTCAACTGAGAAAACAATGACAATACAACATCATATAAATACAGCACAAATCAACCCATAATCTATACGGTTTTCACACGTTGTCAAAATGTCAATATTTATCCACTAATAATGCATTTTTCTCAGGTACACACAGTACTGTGAGATCCATTTTGACTGACAGGACCGACAACCCCAACATGACGGAAACACGTGTTTGTGAGTATGTCTAATGCTGAATTGGTTAAGTGCTAAAAGTATCCATTCATTCATGTATTCAATTTCATTAAGTCAGTCTAGTGATACTTGATATTTTCTTTAAAATGATGTAGACATGGTCAGTTTAATAGCAGCTTCACTTGGCGTGGTCCTGCTGTGTGTGACTGTGTATGGGGGAGTATACTACGTCTGCCAGAGGAGGACACACACACCCAAACCAGGTCAGACTATAGATTACAAAGAGACATGATTTGACCTGGGAAGGTGTGAAGAAATTTGGCAAGTAAATCGAGTTACAAATAAGGGGATAGAACTGAAAGTACAAAGAAACACAATTCCAGTAATACAATTTCCTAACTGTCAGATGTAAAAGTCAAACATTTGTCTTTGGTGGTGATACAGTTTGATGAATTGATTTGGCTACACTATAATGTCTTTCTTTCTTTCTTTAATTTTCTGTGTTACTTTCCTTCCTCTATCTCTATCTCTCTCTTCCTCTTTAGCTGAGTGTGTTGAAGTGGTGTATGCTGAGATCAACGTGCTGAAAAAAAAGAACAAGCAGCCAGAACAGAGAATGAGGGAGGAGGAGGGCGGAGAATATTCGACCCATACGAGTTTTTCAGTGGCCGAGGCCCATGCTGATGCCGATATTTAGAGAGAAGGGTGGCCGATGGCCGATATATATCATGTACGCAACATTTGTGTGTGTGTGGGGGGGATTGCATCTGAGAACATACTGACAATTTAATCAAAAAATTACAAAATTGCTGAACTTAAATGTATTTAATACTGTTATTGTCTGCATTGTCTCTGTTTGCTTATGTAGGTCTGCACTTTGCACTCTGCTTATTATTTTAAATTAAAAAAAAATGTCCACAAGTAATCAAAAAACTAAACTCTGTAGAAAAAAACCTGACCCATATCTCAGTTGCCCTCTAGATACAATATAAGATTACTAGACTAGTCCTTTAATATTCTTAACGGGTGCTTTCTCACTGGTTACACAACCGTTTGTAACTAACGTTGGGTTTCTTATAACTATCAAATGAATCGCTTACGATAGCAGATTGTTGACTCGAGATGAGAGGAGGGGTTCATCAACCAGTCTTCATTCTCTGCCTCAGCTGACTGCAGGTGCTGCTGGCTTTTCCCCCTTGAGAATAGTTCTGCTAGCTGGCTATTAATGTTACTCTACTGGTGGCAAGCTTTGCAATGGCGTGCGCATGTATATGAGCTCCATCTATGCAGAAAATATGTTTATGTTATGTAACATGCTTAACAGCGCCAGACCACATGCTCACCAACAATACAAGGTTTCACAGTTACACTTGCAGATGTGTCTGCAGACATTTTTTTGATAATCGTCTTGTGAGCGCAGGCATCGGCTGGTGTCGATTAACTCAAAATGCTGGATATCAGCCCGATTAAACTGTGGTCATAATGCTTATGAAATGAATGAGTGGTTGAATATTTTGATGCCTCATCTTGAAGAATAATACAATGCAAAAACATAATAATAACAATAACAACAATAGCTGTAACTTCCTTTTATTTTTTTCCAAACAGAGCAAAGTTTTTCATAAGGCAGGTGAATGATAAAAGGCAAATGGAGTTAACAACACTGACATACCTTAAGAGGGATGGCACAATAGCATTGCTTCTTCAGAAATACATAGACATGTCAAGTCATTGTAGGACACCACTCTCGACTTGCCACATTATTAATCATTTACAAGTTTAGCCCTATGGCTAATTATATCCTTCTCAAATACAGGAAATCCACTTTTGATTGAGTTTTCATTAGATTGACTTAAGGATTTTTACTAACTGCAATGTCTAATGATAATACAAACACAAGTATAAATGTATGTCTGAGTTCTGATTAATAGTCTACACATCAAAGATGTCGGCACATTCATATTTCATCTACTAGGGGGCAGTGTAACATAAAGAAAATATTAAATCGACCGCTGGTCTGTAACTGTTAACCATTATCTATAGGCACACCGTTGGTGCATTTGCACAATCCTGTTTTTCTTTTCTGTTTTCTTTAGTTTTTTTCTAACCCATGGCAGTATCAGGATCTTCTGCAGCCTTCTTTATTTGACTGTGTCAGTAGGAATATTGTACATCTACATTTTAACATTTAAATACATCTCAGAACAAATTGGTGTTTGCCTTATGGCAAATTTTTAAGCATTGAAAATACTCCACACGCGGTTGTGAAGTTGGTGCTTTATATGATTACATAGAAATACCAATATATTTGGAAGTGTATTTAAAAACACATACAGATACAGTATATCTGAAAAGAATATTTGGTGATTTCAAGTAATGAAACCCCTGAACAAAAATGTGTGTCCATACTAAAAAGACAGAAGAAGTGGTCAGAGCTGAAGGAGACGCTGGAGTACGGGGAGGTCAACCTATCGAAATGTCCCCCACCTGTGGAACAGGAGGAGGGTTTTCCTTGACAGTGTATGCTGAGATACAGTCTGGAAACCAGAGGGGTCAGTCTGTAATTCACTGTATGTGATCAATCTGGTGCTCTTTGCCATCTGTTGGAAGTACAGCACAATGTCTGTCAGATGAAGAAAATGAGAGAAACTTTTTTCACATGCAAGTTCTGCTTAGCTCGAACTTTGTCTCACTGCTAGTGTTTATGTTGCATAGGACACGACAGGAAAGCTACATGTTATTGTAAATAGCTCAATACATTATTAAATAAATGTATTCATCTTCTGAGAAACATAATAATGAATGCAGATTTAAATTTCCGATGTAAATGATTTATGTCAGAATGTACTTTCTCTGTCTTAAAATCATGGAGCCTTATTAGTTTATCTACCATCAGTCTGTGTTTGGTTGCCTACTGCAAGTGTGTCAGTAATCTCAAGAAGCTTCATCACTCACAAATACATTTCCTTTCCCCAACCATCATCATACTCATTATAGTAGGATCACCATGAATAATTGATATTCAACTGTGATAGTCTGATACGCCTTGTAGGCAGTGGGGCCATGTATATCGCTCTCTGTTGGACACTGGTGAATGTGAGACTGTATTAACACAGGGGGAAGTGCAACCGTATAAGAATCTAAGATTACACCAGATGTGTGAAAGAGGCACAAACACAAAGTCTGCATTTCTTCTTCTATTTCCTGTTGTTTCTGAGTCTGGGTCTGAGTGTGAGACTAACAAAAGTGATGCAAGTGATTCAAAATGTTACTCCAAAATTGTGTTGTGTGAAGATATATGCTATCAAAGCCTCAACTGCTCAAATTGCGCTTTAAAAGTTTTAGCTTTATTACCATTACCATGTTTCCAACTTTTTTGCTAACCATCTTGATGTGAAATGTGTCTTGTTCAGCACGGTGTGTGTTTCTACTTCTTATTTAAAATACTTTCTACTTTAAAGTCCTACTGATTTAATGTATGATTGTGTGGTTGTGGGCGATGACGAGTTCTGAGGTGAGAATAAAGACACCAAACAGGAGGCTACACTTTCTGCAGGCTTGGTTATGATGAGCCAGTGGCAGCACAGAAAAGATCTTATTTCACATCACTATTTCTGTTCTTATTCAGTACACTTCCAAAATGTGGACTTTGTATGTTGTTAGACATCACTATGTAATGCTGCAAACTATTCTTCACAATGAAATGGGGAAAGGTACACAAATACAATTCCCCTTCATGCATTTCCCCAAATGTGTGTGGTACAAATAAATAAAAGTGTTCAAAATATACTTCCTTGTAGTCTCGTCTTTTAGATCAGAAGGTACTCATGAACATTGTAGATCATCATAGTAGCGATTTATTGGCATTAAAGTATCATTGACATATAATGGCTTTATCTTCTGTCTCCAGGGCTCCAGTATAGTGGACATAAATCAATAGAATCCCACATTCCTGGCTTATCTGACAAGTGATGGCAGGTGTACAGGAAGAGGCACTGGTGATTGGTCACCTCCGTAGTCAGACAGGAACCAGGGTAGGGGTCAAACCCAGACTGTGCCGAGACGACAAAGTAGTGGATACCTAAATGCTTCCCTCCTTTGAATGGGTCAAATAGGTGTCATTAGCGTCACAGCACTTTTTACAAACACTTTTCAGGCTGCAAACAGAAGCAAAGATGAAGATATTTCACTGTGTCTTTTCGTTGATGGGAGCTGCTACAGGCACAATGATTTCACCTTTTATCTGAGTTTGTCAAACAGGTAAAAAAAACAAGGGGTCTAAAATAACACCTTGAGGTATTCCTTTAGATAGCTCAACAGTTCTATCCACTGTTCGGTGACCACAGCGCATCACATGAAATGTTGACTATCTAACTCAATATAGCAACACAAGAACTTTCCACCAGAATCACTCGGTCAGAAAAAAATATGCGACCTATCTTCAAACTGTAGAAAGGAGATGTGCAGTTGCACGATGAGAGCATTTGACCACAATGTACAGATAAGGCTTCTAGAGGTACTTACTTTAAGGACACCTCACACTTCTGATGGCCATTAATGGTCGTGTTGCAAACAGAAATGCTGCTTATTCCTCTCGTGCTGGTGTTTGCAGGAGTTTCTCATGGTAAGATGTCATTAATCTTATACAATACAATTTATTTGGTATTATATGTTTTAAGAAAATTGTCTGAGGCACTGTATGAGTAATACACTCAAACAAAATCAACAAAGATATGTGTGTTCATATATGCCGATTTATACATATGCTTCATAGTCCAATACATATTGCTGTACCAAAGTAAACCTATTTTAAAAAGGGGAACGTTTATGCAGCTGCTGATGTAAATTATATTAGGTAAAAGCAAATAATTTTGGGAGCAACAAAAAATGTGGTGGCATTACTGTTCAATTTGCTAAATAGTCATGTCATCAGCATTTTGTATTTGAGGGATATATTGAGTTAATGGCTAAATAGATAGCTTATGATAGTTTAAAGAATATCCTGAGGCTCTAGTCTAAAATTGACCTGTTTTTTTCTACAGAAGCCAAGACTGTCTGTAATGTGAGGCCGTTTGTTCCATGTCATGGGACCCTGGGAGAACCTATATATTTACAGTTGCAGCCAAATGCCATTGGACATCAATTACATTGCAAGAAAAGAACGCAGAATGGTTATACAGGGGTTTTTAGATTAAAAAAGAACCAGATTGTGTTCTTCAATGAGTCCTTCACCTCGTCTATACAGGACCGATGGCACTTTGTTCCTAGAAACGGGACTATAATTATCAACCCAGCAACAAAGAGAGACTCAGGAACATACAGAGTAGAGATCCACAATGAAGAAACAGGGACATTTGTGGCAAATACCACAATACAGCTGATTGTTTTGGGTACATTATTTATTTTTCACTTGACACAACATAAACTGAGAACATTGCTGTCCAGGTGCATTAGTAATAACACTTTATGTTAAAAACTTACACAAAAAAGAAGTACAGTTGTTGACTTGAAGTATAAGTCAAATAGGTTTAATTGCATTTTTTCCTTTCAACTGAGAATAGAATGAAAATACAATAGCATATGCTTACAGCACAAATTAACTCTGAATCTACAGTGTTCATTTAGGCCAATATTTACAGTCTGGCACCACAGCAGTGTATTATGAACAGCTTTTACACGTTGTCAAAATGTCAATATTTATCCACTCTGTCAAAGGGTATCCATGTCGAGGGTCTTTAGTGAAGGCACAAAGACAGCAGGGAGACCAGGCTCTGTAGTTGGTAAATTTATTTTACCTCCTCCATGTGCATAATCCACAATGAAAAATATGTAAACAAAAATACTGGTATAAAGGAAAAGAAAAAGATATTTACAAATGGTATATCTACAATCACTAGTACAAAGTGGTATACCCATTCTCTATACTGAGGCTGTGCGCAAACATCAGCCTCACGCTTCTGAAATCCATACAGAAGAGCATCAACTAGCTCACTAACAAACTCTTATACAACGACGTTCTCACCACAGAAGCCCCACTCTACTACTTTGCCAACCCTTTTAACGTTTAGCTGAACTACCCATAATTGGCCCATACTACCATAGGCTCAAACCACAGGGGTAAATTCATGTGAAATGCAATACCCTTTAAACAGAGTTAAAATGCTACCAATAATCATTTGAACTCAATCAGTCCTTCACAATAATGATGATGGCAGTTATACATCACATTCACAACTGTAAAACTTATAACGTAAGTCATTGATTTCGCGAGGGAGAAACTATGTTCCTCGCGAACCTGCCCAAACCATAAATGCGTCCCAGGACGGGAGCGCACTTCCTAATACAGGAAACAAATGTAATGGCGACCAGAACTCACCCCAGCTCGTTTGGTGAACATGTAACGTAGGTACACTGTTTTACATCATTTAGTATATATGCAATGACAACGGAATGACAGTGATTTGACGGAGCTATATTTAGACAATATCACGGAGATTTTAAACATCGGTAACTTGTGTGTGTAGTGAAATGTTTGGCGTGGTGACAGTGGTAGGTGTGCACCCTTATGCTTTCACACACGCCCGCAAAGATGAAAGGGATGTACATTAAGCATGGTAGATATGTCCGTTGACGTTTAAAAGAATACTGAAAGTCTGTTGTGTCCGCCATTAGGACACAGTGAGGACGCGCTTAAGAATCGCGGCATCACACACTCATAATGCATTTTTCTCAGGTACACACAGTACTGTGAGATCCATTTTGACTGACAGGACCGACAACCCCAACAAGATGGAAACACGTGTTTGTGAGTATGTCTTGTGCTCAATTGGTTAAGTGCTTAATGTAACCATTCATTCATGTATTTAATTTCATTATGTCAGTATAATGATACTTTATATTTTCTTAATAATTATTTAGACATTATGTAGTCTGTTTAGTAGCACCTTCACTTGGAGTGGTCCTGATGTGTATTCATTTTCTAGAACATTACTGTGAATGGTTATACAGGGTTTTTAGATTTAAAACGAACCAGATTGTATTCTTCAATGAGTCCTTCACCTCACATACAGTACTGATGGCACTTTGTTGCTACAAACGGGACTATAATTATCAACCCAGCAACAAAAAGAGACTCAGGAACATACAGACTAGAGATCAACAATGATGAAACAGGGGAAACTGTGGCAAATACCACAATACAGCTGATTGTTTTGGGGAAATAATTATTTATTTTTTCACTGCTCAAATTTTGTAGTAAAAAAAAGTAATGTTTTTTTTTAGGCAACTGAGTCACGATAACTGGCATAACATAAACTAATAGCATTTCTGTCCAGGTCCAATATTTATAACACTTTTTATTAAAAACTTACACAAAGGCAAAAAAGAAGCACAGTTGATGACTTCTTGAATTATAAATCAAGTCAGTTTGATTGCATTTTTTCAAGAGAATATTCCTTTCAACTGAGAAAAAAATGACAATACAACATCATATGTATACAGCACAAATGAACCCATAATCTATACTGTTAATTTAGGCAAATGTTTACACTTGCACCACAGTTTTTACACGTTGTCAAAATGTCAATATTTATCCACTAATAATGCATTTTTCTCAGGTACCCACAGTACTGTGAGATCCATTTTGACTGACAGGACCAACAACCCCAGCAAGATGGGAACACGTGTTTGTGAGTATGTCTTGTGCTCAATTGGTTAAGTGCTTAATGTATCCATTCATTCATGTATTTAATTTCATTATGTCTGTAAAGTGATAGTCTGTACAGTCTAGTGATACTTGATATTTTCTTTAAAATGATGTAGACATGGTCAGTTTAATAGCAGCTTCACTTGGCGTGGTCCTGCTGTGTGTGACTGTGTATGGGGGAGTATACTATGTCTGCCAGAGGAGGACACACACACCCAAACCAGGTCAGACAATAGATTACAAAGAGACATGATTTGACCTGGGAAGGTGTGAACACGGGGATAGAACTGAAAGTACAAAGAAACACAATTCCAGTAATACAATTTCTTAACTGTCAGATGTAAAAGTCAAACATTTGTCTTTGGTAGTGATACATTTTGATGAATTGATTTTGATGAATTTTCTTTATTTTTCTGTGTTACTTTCCTTCCTCTATCTCTCTCTTCCTCTTTAGCTGAGTCTGTTGAAGTGGTGTATGCTGAGATCACCGTGCTGAAAAGAGAGAACAAGCAGCCGGAACAGAGAATGAAGGAGGAGGAGGGCAGTGTATATTCGACCCATATGAGTTTTTCAGTGGCCAAGGCCGATGCCGAAGCCGATTAGAGAACAGGGTGGCCGATGGCCGCTATATATATAATACCGATATCATGTTGTTTGTTGCCGAACTTAAATTAACATTTATTTAACACGGTTATTGTCTGCATTGTCTCTGTTTGTTTATGTAGGTTGCACTTTGCACTCTGCTTATTGTTTTAAATTAAAAAAAAATTCCACAAGTAATCAAAAAAATAAACTGAATAAAATAAAGTGTGTACGGAGGTTGGAACATGTCTTTACGTAGCTCAATAAACTTCAGATGACTCTAGACACATTATTTACTCTCTGAAGGTCGCTTCCATCTTTCAGTAGATTTCTAAATGCTCAGGACACAGCATAGGCTACATCTCTCCAATCACGTTTATAATTATTTTGCTCAGGTGCTTGCACTGCTGCCTCACAGCCAGAAGGTCATGGGTTCGATTCCCGCATTGGGGTGCTGTTGGCTCTTGGGGGCAGGTCCCGGGCCTTTCTGTGTGGAGTTTGCATGTTCTCCCTGTGTTCACAAGGGGTTTCTTCCACTAAGAACCCAAACAGAAAAACATGCAAAAGAACAGAACACTTTCCTGTCCGTCCCTGACCAAGATGGACGGTTCACTTCACTTGGGGGTCCTGGAGGAAGGACGGTCCAGGATGGGAAAACACAGAGAATAAATTCACAGCGACCTCAGGCCTGTTTGTGTGTTCTGTGTCGCCTCCATATATGCACGTGTGTCGTGTGTGCCAATAAAATTTGTGGGAGTGTTACGCCCCCTGGTGGCTCGGAGTGGGACGCAACATAAGGGCAACAGGTTTGGGCAAGTGAGGGTGCAGTCACACAAAGCCAGGACACGAAAGTGACAAGAAAGTATTTATTTACAAAAAAAGCAACACAGGGATCAACAAGGACTGTCAGTGGCACCAAAGAAAAGAACATAACAAAACCCACCCCCCATGGACAGGTGCTTTGCACCCAAAAAAATACAGTGGGTGGTGCTCACTCTAACCTAGGGTATTAACAACAAGTAAACCTACGTGCATGTAATTTGTAAACCCCGGAGTATCTTACCTATCCTTATTGACCCTGTGCGCACAACAAAAAGAAGTAACAAAGACAGAGACAAAACAAAAGTAGACAGCTAATAACTAGTGATGTTACAAATGAACCCGAGGCTTCGGAGCTTGTGTCGCGAAAATGAAGCACTTCCAGATGGAGCGCGTATCGAGGCTTGTATCGTTTTGCCGAAATGACGTCACTTGTGACGTCTAAAGCCTCATTTGAATCAAGTGCTTCACCAAGTGGTTCGTTCGTTGCCTTTTGGCGGGACGCTTCGACTATACGATGTCCAAATTCCCATCTCGTATTCGTGGTTGTTGTTGTCAGTGGTTGGAGATTTAGCGATAGTTGGAGATTTAGCGGGAGTTGGAGATTTAGATTGTTTGGTGTTGTTAGTAGTATAGATTATTTGAGATAGAGTTATGGAGCCAGTTAGGAAGAGAAAGCTCCTTGATCCAGTTGCACAAAGCACTTTCGCCCCCTTTTCAGTGCCCTGCACTTTCACTGACCAGTTGGCCAAAAGCACTCTCACTACCCTTGGTTTTACAAAAGTACTGACCTGTATTCCAAAAAGCACTTTAACTCTGTTCCAACAACATAGGCTACAGAATAGAGTAAAGATAATTAGCAGGCGTTTTTATCCAAAACATCGGGTTAAAATCGCTTTGACAAGGCTTCGAAACTGTGTAGTAAACTCCTGTAGGTGACGTCGCTAACCGTTGTGCCACCATACAACCCTGCATTCCATCGGTCAGACTATTATTAGAACAAAGAATAGCAAAGGAAAGCCTTTATTGTCGTTGTTTTCGCCTACAATGAAATTTGAATTAATGGAGGTACGTTTTCTTCACCATACGTTTGTGTGCATGTTATTTTAGCAGGCCGTGCGCACCACAACAAATTTAACAAATTCACTGTCCCGAGAAAATCTTTCTTACAACGTATTTTTAATGAACAGCAGGTGTCACTAGAGAGCGAACGACGCTTCGAGTAGTGAACCTTTTTTCAACACATCTGGCTGAAAAGCTTCAAAGGTTCATGAAGCTTCATTTCGCCATCACTACTAATAACTAAAGTAATAAAGTTTAACAAAGGTGTAATAACTAAAGACAAATCCAAAAGCATCAATAAACCAGCAACAAACAAAGCAATAGCAAACACAAGCCAAGCGAGCTCAACCAGAGCTCTGCCACAGCTCAACCCAAAAGCAACAACAAACTATTAACAAACACAGGACTATTTGAAGGGAAATGGTTGATGGGAGATCTGGAACAGGTGTGGTGATTGGATGATTGGAACCAGGTGTGCACATCTGTGAAGTAGGAGAATGAAAACAGGAGGGGGAGACAAAACAACAACACCAACCAACAACACAAAACAGAACACAATACATGTAGGCCTAAAACATGTACACATACAAGACATACAGAACAGTGTATGTAACAGGGAGCCTGTGAGTTTGTTTGGAAAGTTCAAGTTTCCCGAACGAACGGTAAAGCTGCAAGTCAGTACGAACTGGAGGACGGCTTAGTGAGAAGACGCGTCGGAGTCGATGGTGGACGTTGAATCAGTTTGTTAAGTTTGAGTGTTTTGTTCCCCCCTTCCCTCCACTCTCTCCCTCTCCCTCCCCTCGTGTCTCCTCCCATGAGTATTCCCTGCCACTTGACTTCATCCACGATAGCACTGGGCTTAAGGAATCCCCCACGAACTGCAAGTTAGCTACTTCCACCGTACAGTTAAGCATCTTCCCTATTGGGTTTACGATGAGTGAAATGGACACTGTTGACTGACTTTGGAAATTGAAAATGAGCTAATCGAACTTATTGGACTGTTTAATCGTGGTGTATTGACTTGACACCTAGCGTTGTGCAATGCACTTGAGTGAAATGTGTTTGAATAACCACTGTGAGTTGTGACATGGTTTGCAGGCAGGATTTTAAGTTAATATTTAGTTAGCCTGTTGTTTGGTAACACTAAATTCAACCTTATACTTAAGTCCTATTTTGTATTATGGTAGCATAAGCATTTTTGGGATTGATTGACATAACGTTTACACATTAATGTCACTATTTGGGCCTATCATTGGCCAGTGATGTTTAAAGCAGCGCAACAGAGTTTTTGGCTTGGAGCTCCCCCTAGCGGCAAAACCTGTTGAAATTTGCTTTCCTCGTTTAAGACAAACTAGCGAGTCGACAACTTTGCTAACAAAGTCAAACATCAAGCAAGTACAAAACAAGAAAAATCAGGACAGCAAATAAACTACTTACTAATCCAGCAGAAAGATGGCTAGCTCTGAATCGAACTTGTATCCACATGTGTCTATCAGCTCTCGCCAACGAGTAAAAGCTGTTCCGATAGTGACTGTCACTACCCGATCCTAGTCGCTACCCGATCCTAGTCGCGCATGCTCAAACACAAAGGACTGGGCGGCTCCAGAAATCCTACAGAGCGCAGTAATTTCCCTACAGACCCCCGATGGCAATGGCGGAGAGGCCATTCTCCATATTAAAAGTAATTGTAGCGGCACAATTCTCAAGCTTTTTTTAAGGTAGAATTGTTACATCGTGTTACTTTAAGTAGTGAAGCCTCAGTTTGAATGCATCTTGGATGGGAGAGACTCTGCATACAACAACTTTTGCCCGGGTTCTTCAACAATCAAAATATGGACCAAATATCGACTAGAGTTCGCCAAAAGGCATATGGGAGACTCCATGGTCAAGTGGAAGAAGGTTCTGTGATCTGATGAGACCAAAGTGGAGCTTTTTTTCAACAGTAGCTCTCTTCCGTAAAGCTTTGATTGGTGAAGAACCCAAGCAAAAGTTGTTCTCTCTCCCATCTCAGCTGCTGAAGTTTGTAACTCCTTCGGAGTAGTCATAGGTGTCTTGGTGGCCTCTCTCACTAGTCTCCTTCTTGCACGGTCACTCAGTTTGTGAGGACAGCCTGCTCTAGGCAGATTTACACATGTGCCATATTCCTTCCATTTCTTGATGAAGGATTTAAGAGAATTCCAGGGGATGTTTAGAGCCTTGGACATTTTTTTGTATCCTTTAAACTTATCCCCTGACTTATACTTTTCAATAACCTTTTCTCTGAGTTGCTCGGAGTGTTCTTTAGTCTTCATGGTGTAATGGTAGCCAGGAATACTGATTACTGAATACTGACCAGTGAATTGACCTTCCAGACACAGGTGTCGCTATACTACAATCACTTGAGACACATTCACTGCACACTGATCCCCATTTCACTAATTGTGAGACTTCTAGCACCAATTGGCTGGACCTCTGTTGAATTAGGTCAGTCACTTTAAAGGGGGTGAATACTTATGCAATCCCTTATTTTACATTACATATTTTTATTTAATTGACATTACTGTGTAGAAATTTGTTTTCACTTTGACAATGAAGAGGGCTTTTTGTGTTGTTTTTTTGTCAAAAAAGCCAACTTTTGGGGGGCACTGTGGCGCAAGCAGTAGCCCCGACCACATTCGGGCTCGACGCCCATGGAGGACACGGGTTCGAATCCGACCTGATGTCATTTCTCCTGTCCACTCCCCAGCTCTTCTCCCTCTCATTTCCTGTCCCACTCTTCACTGCACTATCAATTAAAGGCACAAAAAGCCCAAAAATAAATCTTTAAAAAAAAAAAGCCAACTTATATTGACCATGATTGATTTATAAAAGCAATAAAAGGGAAAAACATCCAAGGGGGTGAATACTTATGCAAGGCACTGTATGTAAACCTGATCTGCTAGTTTGAGTGAAGGGATGGGGATGTTAGTGGATGGGGGAAGTGGATGAATACACATTCACAAGGCTAACACAACACTGGCCTGACACAAATGCTTCCCTCCTTTGAATGGGTCAAATAGGTGTCATTAGTGTCACAGCACTTTTTACAAAGACTTTTCCGGCTGCAAATAGAAGTGAAGATGAAGATATTTCACTGTGTCTTTTCATTTGTTGATGAGAGCTACTACAGGCACAATGATTTCACCTTTTGTTCATCTGAGTTTGACAAACAGGTAAAAATAACAAGGGCTCTAAAAAAGCACCTTGTGGTATGCCTTCTGATAGCAGTAACAGTTATTTTCGCTGTTCGGTGACCACAGTGCATCACATGAAAAGTTGTTGACTATCTGTCTCAATATAGTGACGGGGTTACTTAGGCCGACACTCTTCTAGACAAAGGACCAGGAGGCGAATCAAAGGTTTCTGGAGGTGTATTTCAAGGTGCTCCTGCAGGGAGTCAAAACCAACATCAAGTAGAGGCAGGCAAAGACTAAAGATGCACCACAGTGTTACAGGTTAAATACCAGTCAATCATGGGAGGATACCATGGGGGTGATAGGTCAACATTGGGGAAGGTTCTACAGGTCAAGGTTGGGAAGGGGAGGTGAGTGGGAGGGGATTTTCTTATGGAGGAACACACACAGGCCCAAAATGGTGGACAATGTGTATTCCTCCACCTGGGGCAGGGGGATGTCTGCTGGGGCCTTTAAACAAAGGTGTACTAAGACTATCAATAGACATGGCACACACACACACACAAACACAGGAGAACATGCCTGCAATGCAATGTAAGTCTATAAATTAATGGCAATATCAATTTCCATCAATAGCAACACAAGAATTTGTCATCAGAAGCGCTCAGTCAGAAAAAAGCATGCGGCCTTGTCTGCAAACTGTAGAGAGGAGATGTGCAGTTGCATGATGAGAGCATTTGACCAGAATGTACGGATAAGGCTCCTAGAGGTACTTACTTTTTAAGGACACCTCACATTTCTGATGGCCATTAATGGTCGTGTTGCAAACAGAAATGTTGCTTATTCCTCTCGTGCTGGTGTTTGCAGGAGTTTCTCACGGTAAGATGCTATGAATCTTATGAGTGAATACAATTTATTTGGTATTATATGTTTTAAGAAAATAGTCTGAGGCACTGTATGAGTAATACACTCAAACAATATCAACAAAAGAATGTGTGTTCATATATGCCGATTTATACATATGCTTCATACTCCAATATATATTACTGTACCAATGTAAACCTATTTCAAAAAGGAGAACATGGGCATCTTTTTGGAAATCCATCCTCAATATGAGAGGCTGTAATTAATCAAAGATTGGGTTCCTGTTAGCATTTTACTGAACCTCAAAATTATTCATATTTTGTCACATTTATGCAGCTGCTTATGTAAATTATATCAGGTTAAAGCAAAGAAATGTGGAAACAACAAAACCATTTTGGGCGTTACTGTTCAATTTGTTAAATAGTCATGTCATCAGCATTTGTATTTGAGGGTAATATTGAGTTAATGGCTCAATAGATAGCTTATGATAGTTTAAAGAATATCCTGAGGCTCTAGTCTAAAACTGACCTGTTTTATTTAGTTTCATCTACAGGAACCAAGACTGTCTGTGATGTGATGCAGTTTACTACATGTCATGGGACCCTGGGAGAACCTACATATTTACAGTTGCTGCCAAGTGCCGTTGGACATCAATTACTTTGCAAGAAAATGACTCAGAATGGTCTTACAGGGGTTTTTAGATTTAGAAATAACCAGATTGTTTTCTTCAATGAGTCTTTCAACTATTCTATACAGGACCGATGGCATTTTGTTCCCACAAACGGTACAATAATTATTAACCCAGCAACAAAGAGAGACTCAGGAACATACAGAGTAGAGATCCACAGTGAAGAAACAGGGGCGCTTGTGGCAAATACCACAATACAGCTGATTGTTTTGGGTAAATAATGTATTTTTCACTTGGCATAACATAACCTGAGAACATTGCTGTCCAGGTGCATTAGTTATTACACTTTTTGTTAACTTACACAAAAAAAGAAGTACAGTTGTTGACTTCTTGAAGAGTAAGTCAAATCAGTTTCATTGCATTTTTTCCTTTCCACTGAGAAAAGAATTGAAATACAATATCATATGCATACAGCACAAACGAACCCTGAATCTATAGTATTAATTTAGGCCAATATTTACAGTCTTTCAACACAGCAGTTTATTATGAACAGTTTTTACACGATGTCAAAATGTCAGTATTTATCCACTCATAATGCATTTTTCTCAGGTACACACAGTACTGTGAGATCCATTTTGACTGACAGGACCGACAACCCCAACAAGATGGAAACACGTGTTTGTGAGTATGTCTAATGCTCATTTGGTTAAGTGCTTAATCTATCCATTTATTCACTAAACTATTAACTAAATGTCAATATTTAGTGATATTTTCATTTAAACTATTTAGATATGGTATTTTTACTATCAGCTTCACATGATGTGTTCCTGCTGCGTATCAGTTTTTAAAAAAATGACTCAGAATGGTTATACAGGGATTTTTAGATTTAGAAGGTCTCCAGATTGTGGTTTTCAATGAGTCCTTCACCTCACCTATGCAGTACAGATGGCACTTTGTTGCTACAAACGGGACTATAATTATCAACCCAGCAACAAAGAGAGACTCAGGAACATACAGAATAGAGATCAACAATGATGAAACAGGGATGATTGTAGCAAATACCACAATACAGCTGATTATTTTGGGGAAATAATCTACTTTTTCATTTGGCATAAAATAAACTAAGAGCAGTGCTGTCCAGGTCCATTAGTTATAACATTCTTTTTTTAAACTTACACAAAGGCAAAAAAGAAGTTCAGTTGTTGACTTTTTGAAGTATATTTCAAATCAGTTGCATAATTATTTTTCCTTTCCACTGAGAAAAGGATGAAAATACATCATATGCATACAGCACAACTGAACCCTGAATCTATAGTGTTCATTAAATATTAACAGTCTTGCATCACAGCAGTTTTTACACATTGTCAAAATGTATTTATCCACCAATAATGCATTTATGTCAGGTACACACAGTACTGTGAGATCCATTTTGACTGACAGGACCGACAACCCCAACAAGATGGAATCACATGTTTGTGAGTGTGTCATGCTCAATTAAGCGCTTAATGTATCCATTTATTCATGTATTTAATTTCATCATGTCAATATTTATTGATATTTGATATTTTCTTCAAACTGATTTAGACTCGGCCCGTTCTGTATCAGCTTCACTTGGCGTGGTCCTGCTGTGTGTGACTGTGTATGGGGGAGTATACTACGTCTGCCAGAAGAGGACACACACACCCAAACCAGGTCAGACAATAGAGTAAAAAGAGACTTCTGTTGACCTGGGAAGGTGTGAACAAATTTGGCCAGGAAGTCGAGTTACAAACACAGGGATATAACTGAAAGTAAAAAAGATACACAATTCTATTAATACAATTTCTTAACTGTCAGATGTAAAAGTCAAACATTCGTTTTGGTAGTGATACATTTTGATGACTTGATTTTGCTACACTTTTTTTTAAAGATTTACTTCTGTGTTACTTCCCTTCCTCTATCACATGCAGAGCTGGAGTGCTGTGTGTATGTTCAGGTTCAACGAGGACAGTGAGAGGAGGCTGGGTATTGTTCTTCAATCATTCGATGGCTCAGATTTGTCTAAGATTTTCTCTGCATAGCTTTTTTCCGGCTCCACCCCGCCCCAATACCATGTATTATTCACAATTAGCCTACCCCAGCCTCTTTTGTGGATGCTATATTCTGGATATGCTCTTTTTCTCACTGTTATATTAAACTGTGGTCATAATGCTAATGAAATGAATGAGTGGTTGAATATTTTGATGCATCATCTTAGAGTATATAATGCAACAATATAATAGCAACAATAGCTGTAATAGTAACTTCCTTTTTTGTTTCCTGAGGAAACAAAGTTTTTCATAGGGCAGGTGAATGATAAAAGGCAAATAGAGTTAACAACACTGTTAACAATAGCATTGCTTCTTCAGAAATACATAGACGTGTCAAGATATTTTAGGATATCACTCTCTACTTGCAACATTATTTATCATTTACAAGCTAGCCCTATGGCTAATTATATCCTTCTTCGATACAGAAATCCACTTTTGATTTAGTTTTAATTAGACTGCAATGTCTAATGATAATACAAACACAAGTATAAGTGTATGTCTGTGTTCTGATGAATAGTCCATAGATCAAAGGTGTCGGCACATTCACATTCGTATTTCATCTACTAGGGGGCAGTGTTACGTAGAGAAAGTATGAAATCGACCGCTGGTCTTTAACTGTCAAGTAATGAAAGGGAATAACAGGAGCGAATTAAAAAGGGATATCACAAATGTTCAAAGGTAACAGCAACTGTTTTGTTATCATCATCATAATGATAAATAATTTTATTTCAAACATGTCTTACAATATAGTGACAATATGATTTGTATTTTCAAAAGGCTGACTAAACATCACTTCTGAATCTGTATATTCTTATCCATTCAGTAGTTCATTCATTCTTTCATTCACAAACTCATCCAGTTCCACCAAATAATAATAAACAGTTCATGTATTCTATTCATTATTATTATTATTAATAATAATAATAATAATAATAATAACAACAACAATTATATGACAGGCTCCGTCTCGTATCCTATGGACACCGATAAAGGTTAGATCCTTGTAATGGCCTGTCAGTAAAGGCCTGAGACAAATTAAATCCACAGATGAAGGAAAGTGACCAGTTAGTCTCGAGTTAATATAATTTATTGCTGGCTCTGTGTGTGCCAGAACCCCTCCTGCCACACCTGCCACCATAAACCCAAACCCTATCTCTGCTTTTCGTACAAAGACAGTAGTCCTTCACATGTGACCCCTCCGTATATTCTCCACACACCCCTGTCTAGATCCTGTTGGACATGATGCCGGTGTTGAGCTTTTTGAAAAAGGCCTTCACACTGCACTGTTTACACTTCCCCTTCCTCTCCCTGCCCTTGAGCGGGGACACCTCGCCCCAGTCCTGCTCCTTCTCGTCGTCAGAGGCCCAGGGTCCCCAGGCGCCCCCGTTGTTCTGCGGCTGGGCACGTGGGTCCTCTGGCGGGTACCTCACTGGCACAGCGGTCCCGTTGTAGAAGGCCAGGCGTGCCAGGAGCTGCTTGACTACGTCTGGCTGCTGTTCGGACAGATCTCGCCTTTCGTACGGGTCGGCAGTCACGTTGAAGAGCCAGAGCGAGCGCCGGGGCACCGTGTGGCGCTCAAGGCTCCACCAGCCGCCGGGGAAGCTGGACAGCATCTGTGGGGGGGTCCAGTCGCCGTAGCCTGGGTCTCCCGTCAGCAACTTCCAGTCGCCCGCGCGAATGGCTGCCTGCACGGACGTATCCCACAATCCCCTGCCCTCCTCCAGGGAGCCATGCGGGGCGGGGCTGTGGAGTGGGTCGATGTTGTGGAGGATCTCGTGCCGCGGTGACGCCCTGCCCTCGCTGATGGAACCCCATGCATCATAACCATCCAGTCCTGGGGAGAGGGCACTCAGGTTGCCCCCGGCGATGCTGAGGAGAGTGGGGTACCAGTCCGTGATGTGTAAGAGGTCGTGGCTGACACGACGAGGGCGTTTCAGGAGGGGGCTGTGCACGAACCCCAGCCCTCTCACACCCCCTTCCCAATAGGTCCCCTTACGCCCCCGCAGGGGCCAGTTGCTCCCACCAAACAGCGGCTGGCCCCCGTTGTCCGTGGAGAAGATCATCACGGTGTTGTCGTAGTAGCCGTATTTGCGCAGAGCAGCGGTGACGTTCCGCACTCCCTCATCCACTGCCGTAACCATGGCAGCGTACTTGCGGCGCTCCACGTTGCCCAGGCGATGGTAGGGGTAGATGTAGGAGCGAGGCGACTGCAGCGGTGTGTGCACGGCCTGGAACGAAAGGAAGATGAAGAGTGGAGCCGCGTCGGGGTCGTGGGCTGCCAGAATCTTCCGCACGCGCCGCGCGTATAGCTGGGTGGAGTACGTTCCGCTCCTCCCCCACGCCACACGCTCCCCTTCGTGGAGGTCAAAGCCACACACCCCTGGGCCATCGCACGCCCAGTAGCTGTAGTAGTCCACGCTCCCCGTGAGCGAGCCGAAGTACGAGTGGAAGCCACGGCGCGTGGGTAGGCAGGCCCGCTTGTAGAAGCCAAGGTGCCACTTCCCCACCATGTGCGTGGAGTAACCCAGCTGCTGCAGCTGCTCGGGCAGCGTCGCCTGATCCAGAGGCAGGCAGTTGGGCTGCTGTGGGCGGATAATCCCATGCTGGAGCCCTGTGTGGATCTGATACCTGGAAAGAGTGGCACACAGACACAGGTATGAACAAACACACACACACACACACACACACACACACACACTACTACATTATTGACAGGTAATGGCTGAGGACAGGCACTGGCTGTCAGTTCATATACTCATCTAACTACAGTTGTTTTTTTTTATTTTATTTTAACGATTCAGTTTTATTCCATCAATAACTATAAACCAAATTACACTTTTTTTTAATTAGAACTCGACAACGTGTTTTAATATCACCACTCGATTTCGCTCTGCACTCTCTTACCTGCCTGTCATGAACTGGCTGCGCGAGGGTGTACAGGTGGGCTGGATGTAGTAGTTCTCAAGCTTCACACCCTGCGCCGCGAGCTTGTCCAGCACCGGTGTTCGGATGTCCTTGCTGTGATACCCGATATCGTTGAAGCCCTGGTCATCCGTCATGATGAAGACTATGTGTGGGGGTCGATGAGATGGACCTCCCGGTTCTGACACGGCATCGCTCTCCACTTGGTTCGGCTTTGTCCAGTCCCAGGAGAGGTAGCCCAGACTGAGTAAACTAACCACGGACAACCCAGTTAGCGCAGACACTCCCATATCAACGGAGCTCAATTCTTAGTGGTATTAATATTTGAAACGAACCTATCCTACCTTCAATCAAGAAACAAAGTAGACAAGATGGGCAAGGATTTAGTTAAGTAATTGGCTTATTTGAATCCTATAAAGAAATGAAATGACTGCATATCCAGACCTGTGAGTTTTGTTTCCTCGGGAGCAGTTCGTTTCGAGTCTCTCTCAAATCATCAGTCTTTTTCAGTTTAACACAGACCAACCTTAAGAGTACATTTGTATGCTGTAATAGCATAATCTTAGTCGTTGTAAACCCGCCCCTTTTGTGCCGGTTCATTGAAATCGGATGCACCAACCTCCCCAGGTTTGGGCAGCGTCGATCCCCTGCCTAGTAAGAAAAACAACATGACTCCAGAAAATTCAGCGCAGTGGGCATTCTTCTAGATACGTAGCATTCAATACCCCTACTACAAATGTGTGTTTTTGTGTTTTATGTCATAAATTAATGAATGCTCTATTGAAGGGGTATAGGCTATCCCATCGATTACACAAGGTTTCTGAAATACCCAAAAATAGTGACTGTCTGTCTTGCAGACATGTCTGTTTTTTCTACTTGACATATGTCATTTTAGTCATTGAGGTGATATTTATGAGCTCTTTAAGCAGGGCACATAAGCTGGAAGCGTACAGCTCGAAGTGCTGTTATTCTGCTATTCACAACATGGCCTTTATGAGTGTATGGGTAGGGGGCTTGGGGCCCTGTGAATTGCCTGCACAGAAAGACTCTGTTCCAGGGAGCTGGGGACCTTGAGCTCAGGGGCCCAATATGGGGCTTTAACAGGGATACTGTTCAGGACCCTCGTAAGACCTCCTTTTACAGGACAACTGCAGTTGTTGGTTATTGAGGGGTGTGGGTGCTGAGAGAGAGAGGGAGAGAGAGTGGCAAGGCAGAAGGTCTCATGGAAAAACGGTGGATGTTCTTTAAAGCTTCTTGATAGTGCCAACCCCCACCCTATGAGGAATAAAGAGTCTTTATGACCAAATCCTGTTTCCATGCCTGCTATAACCTCTACTAATGCTGTTCGCACCATTAGTATTGCTATCTCTACTACCACTACATGTCAAACCTCTGCTGCTACACATGCGATATGATGTTTCATGTTTCATATTACACTACTGTTATATTGAGAAATCAGAAGATACTGGGAGCTGTAATCATCTGGATGACTGGGTTTGTCTTGTCTTGATCAGTCCTCGGCTGGATGTGATGTTACACACCAATACTGTGTTACTATTACATAATGGTTCAGCTGGCATATTTAAAAAAAGACCTTTCACAACCTGGTTTTGAGTTATATGCATGTTTAAGAGAGGTGTTTGCAGGTGCTGGTTTGCCTGAGGACAGGGCGCCCACTTAAAAGAGTCTTGGACTGAGAGCCGAGGAATTTGACTTAGCAGCAATCACTGGGGTAGTGAGGCAGGCAGCACAGTGCTGAACCCTTCCTCAGGTGAAAGTTTCAAAGGTCATTTGTGGGAGAGAGGGGTAGAAAGAGTGAGTGAGAGAGGGAAGGAAATGAGGACAGAGAACAAGGGATGGGACGAGGGGTTAGAGAGAGAGAGATTGAGGAGAGGTCAGGGGAGTTGAGAAATGAGGGGAATGCGAGAGAAGGTGAGCGAGGGACGGTTGCGCTGGCTCAAGGGAAAGGGCCTCTGAGGTTGTTGATGTTTACTTGTGTGTTTTTCCTAGAGGCGGTGGTCAGCAGCCTGCAGAGATGCGGATCACGGGGTGACAGTTGTGTGTTTGTGTGTGCGCACTTGTGTGCTTCATTAGAGAGGCAGACATCTTTTCCTCAGTCATTCAAGGAGAGAGACAGCAGCACACAGAGGTCCTTCACAGCCTGACTTGGCGTGTGTGTGTGTGTGTCTACGTGAGTGTTTGTGTTGGTATGTGCACATAGATGTGTGTTTACATGAACATGTGTGGGTAATCATAACACACTTAGATAGTGGGAGGCAAAGTGGTGTCACTGGAGGAGTTTTCAAACAGGTAGGTGTGACTGATGGATAGACAGTTGGGCATTTGGAAGACGTGAGAGGCACAGTACTGTTTGAGACTGAACATGCATGGGGAATGTGAAAAGTACAGTTAATGAGCCCAACGAGAGCCTCTACATTAAACAACACAGGCTGGGTTTTTTGGTACAGACATGGACGTACGTGCATGCACGCACACACACACACACACACACACACACACACACACACACACACACACACACACACACACACACACACACCTTTCCCTCACGCAATGTATTCATTTTTGTTTATCTATTTATTTTGGTTTTTAACCTGTGTTTGTACGTGTGTGTGTGTGTGTGTGTGTGTGTGTGTGTTTGTCATCCTGTGTGTGTATTTACTGTAAGATATGCTAAGTGCCAGTCAGGCACCTGATCTTGCTTCATGTTTTAAGGCCACGACACATTATTTTCCTCTGGCAGCAGGGAGAGTAAACACTGCCCTCCCCGGGGTCTGCACTGGCTTCTGCAGCCCAGCTTTGAAGTGCCAGAGTCTGGCATCTGGAAAGCTAAATACCGCACGAACCACCATGTCACAAATAATACTTTTAATTTTGTATTAAAACCAATAACATGTTTACAAGAGGCAATAACGGAAAAAGCTGCTGACACAGTTTACCTGAAATAGAAGTAGTTATAATGCAGATACATTTGGATCTAAAATTATGTTTGTTTCTTTCTTCACACATCGCATCTGCTTTGTCCCTGCAATAACTTGGCATTTTGGGAATTTTTATTCCAATTTCCTCCCTGTGAGGGTACTGAAACAAACAAGAA